>NC_086382.1:50236635-50456635 GCF_036588685.1 Mytilus trossulus
TATCTATCTGCCCTGAAATTTTCAGATGAATCGGACAATCCGTTGTTGGGTTGCTGCCCCTGAATTGGTAATTTTAAGGAAATTTTGCTGTTTTTGGTTATTATCTTGAATATTATTATAGATAGAGATAAACTGTAAACAGCAATAATGTTCAGCAAAGTAAGATTTACAAATAAGTCAACATGACCGAAATGGTCATTTGACCCCTTAAGGAGTTATTGGCCTTTATAGTCAATTTTTAGCCATTTTTCGTAAATCTTAGTAATCTTTTACAAAAATCTTCTCCTCTGAAACTACTGGGCCAAATTAAACCAAATTTGGCCACAACTATCATTTGGGTATTTAGTTTAAAAAATGTGTGGCATGACCTGGCCAACCAACCAAGATGGCTGCCACAGCTAAAAATAGAACATAGGGGTAAAATGCAGTATTTGGCTTATAAATCAAACTAAAGCATTTAAAGCAAATCTGACTGAAGTAAAATTGTTTATCAGGTCAAAATCTATCTGCCCTGAAATTTTCAGAAATATCGGACAACCTGTTGTTGGGTTGCTGGCCCTGAACTGGTAATTTTAAGGAAATTTTGCTGTTTTTGGTTATTATCTTGAATAGATAGAGATAAACTGTAAAAAAACAATAAATCTTGGCAGAGTAAGATCTACAATAAGTCAACATGACGGAAATTGTCAGTTGACCCCTTTAGGAGTTATTGCCCTTTATAGTCATGTTTTAACCATTTTTTCTTAAATCTTAGTAATCTTTTACAAAAATCTTCTCCTCTGAAACTACTGGGCCAAGTTTATTATAGATAGAGATAATTGTAAGCAGCTAGAATGTTCAGTAAATTAAGATGTACAAACACATCACCATCACCAAAACACAATTTTGTCATGAATCCATCTGGGTCCTTTGTTTAATATTTATATAGACCAAGGTGAGCGACACAGGCTCTTTAGAGCCTCTAGTTTAAAAGAAATTGGAATTTATTATAGAATATAAGAATGTTATTATATTTAAATCGATTTTAATTTTTATCACGTTATTTTACTGTTGATTTTTATTTGTATATAATCAATCAATTTGCTTTAGTCAAGAATTTTAGTATATTGAAGGACCTTTTGTCTTATTTTTAAAATATGCTTTAAATTATAAAAATTATTCGTATTAGCTCTCGCCGCGATATAGCCTTTTTGTGCTAATGCGGCGTAAAGCAAACAACAATCAATCAATCAACCATTCCCTTACTTAAGTTTGCCTCAACTAAATGTTATGAAACAAATACACAATGCTTAAGTTCCAATTTTGGTGGCATCACTTATGCTTTTCTATAGTTATCGATATAAGAAGATGTGGTATGAGTGCCAATGAGACAACTCTCCATCCAAGTCACATTTTGTAAAAGGAAACTATTTTATACCCCTTTACAAATGGAAAAGTTGCTGATTTTTTATGGTTCGTTCTCTTACTTACCTTAACTTTGTCTCAACTAAATGTTATAAAACATGCACACAATGTTTATTACCACAAAACTCAGATCAAGTACAAAGGAGTACGTCCGGTCTGGTAAGGGCCGATTTTGGCCTAAAATTTCAAGTTCATCTAACGAAAGATTTTAGACACTTTTTAAACACTTAAATGTCTATTACAATTGATTCAATTAGTTTATGTAAATGATTTTAACTGATTAAGTCATTAAAAACGTTCCGATTCAAGCTTGAATATGAAAAATCTATCAAATATGCAAAAAAACGTCACTTTTTAGATGATTTTTTGTCAAAAATGAAAGTGGCCGCATCCGTGTTCATCCTCAACCTTTATATATATTATGTATCATCATCAAATACAACTTACATTTCAATATTATGAATGAACAACAAAGTGGCCACTTTCATTTAAGACGGAAACCGTCTAAAATTAAACAAAAATGCTAAAATTGTGAAGATTTCAGTAATTTAGCATGACTTAATGATGCTGGTACTCAATATATGTGCATTGTATGGTAAAAAACAGCCCATATTTATGTAGCAGAAGTATTCTACTTTCCAATAGATAGCTTAAAGATTACATTTTCACAATTTTATAAAACTGCTATATTTTGGGGCCAAAAAGGGGTCTTACTGAACCTACTCCTTTGGGTAGCGTCACTGTTACAGTTCATGAGTTATGCCCCTTTACAATGTTGTACGCAAGCAGGGCATTGTCTGAGTCATCTGTGGTCCCATAAACACTTTCCCCATTTTCTTCAATTTCTAACCATGTATATAGATTTTGGATATTGGATCATAATAGATAAATTGTTCAATTTAAATTTTCCCAATACTTTAAGCACATTATTTTTGTGTCACAAACCTATGATGTGTCAAATATTCAATCACAATTCAAATTCAGAGCTCTTTTAAGCTTGGATGTAGTTAGTGTCCATACTTGCCCCAACTGTTCAGGGTTCTACCTCTGCGGTTGTATCAAGCTGCGTCCAGCACAGTAGTATAATTGGTACTTATGTTGTACTGTTACAACACTGTCCCTGCCAATTAGTGCCTGGGTTAGATAAAAGCAAACTAGTTTAACATTACCATATTTTGTATGTGTCTATCCCAAACCAGGAGCCTGTAATTCAGTTGTTGTGGTTTGTTTCTGTATATCATATTTGTTTTTATGGCCCCATAACAAAGTTGTTGGGGACATATTGTTTAACCCTTATGGATTATTTTCTGAAAGTCTTCAGATATTGGGCTCATTTTTAGCTCACCTGGCCTAAAAGGCCAAGTGAGCTTTTCTCATCACTTGGCGTCCGTCGTCTTTCGTCCGTCGTCTGTCGTCCGTCAGCTGTCGTTGTCCGTCATTGTTAACTTTTACAAAAATCTTCTCCTCTGAAACTACTAGGCCAAATTAAACCAAACTTGGCCACAATCATCATTGATGTATCTAGTTTAAAATTTAAAATGTTTTTTGACCCGGCCAACCAACCAAGATGGCCGCCATTGCTAAAAATAGAACATAGCGGTAAAATGCAGTTTTTGGCTTATAACTCAAAAACCAAAGCATTTAGAGCAAATCTGACAAGGGGTAAAATTGTTTATCAGGTCAAGATCTATCTGCCCTGAAATTTTCAGATGAATCAAACATTCCATTGTTGGGTTGCTGCCCCTATATTGGTAATTTTAAGGAAATTTTACTGTTTTTGGTTATTATCTTGAATATTATTATAGATGGAGATAAACTGTAAACAGCAATAATGTTCAGCAAAGTAAGATTTACAAATAAGTCAACATGACCAAAATGGTCAGTAGACCCCTTTAGGAGTTATTGCCCTTTATAGTCAATTTTTAACCATTTTTCGTAAATCTCCATGATCTTTTACAAAAATCTTCTTCTCTGAAACTACCGGGCCAAATTAATCCAAACTTGGCCACAATCATCATTGATGTATCTAGTTTAAAAATTGTGTTTTTTTGACCTGGCCAACCAACCAAGATGGCTGCCACGGCTAAAAATAGAACATGGAGGTTAAATGCAGTTTTTGGTTATTACTCAAAAACCAAAGCATTTAGAGCAAATCTGACAAGGGGTAAAATTGTTAATCTGGTCAAGATCTATCTGCCCTGAAATTTTAAGATGAATGGGACAACCCGTTGTTGGGTTGCTGCCCATGAATTGGTAATTTTAAGGAAATTTTGCTGTTTTTGGATATTATCTTGAATATTATTATGGTTAGAGACACCTTTTCTGTAAACAGCAAAAATGTTCAGCAAAGTAAGATTTACAAATAAGTCAACAGGACCAAAATGGTCAGTTGACCCCTTTAGGAGTTATTGCCCTTTATAGTAAATTTTTAACCATTTTTCATTAATCTTAGTTAACTTTTACAAAAATCTTCTCCTCTGAAACTACTGGGCCAAATTTTACCAAACATAGCCAGAATCATTATTAGGCTATCTAGTTTAAAAATTGTGTTTTGTGACCGTGCAAACCAACCAAGATAGCCGCTACGGCTAAAAATAGAACATAGGGGTCAATTGCAGTTTTTGGCTTACATGTATAACTCAAAAACCAAAGCATTTAGAGCAAAACTGACACGGGGTAAAATTGTTTATCTGGTCAAGATCTACCTGCCCTGAAATTTTTAGATGAATCGGACAAAGCATTGTTAGGTTGCTGCCCCTAAATTGGTAATTTTAAGGAAATTTTGCTGTTTTGGGTTATTATCTTGAATATTATTATAGACAGAGATAAACTTTAAATAGCAATAAATTCCAATAATGTACAGCAATTTAAGACTCAAAAATAAGTCAAAATGACCCAAATGGTCAATTGACCCCCTAAGAAGTTATTGTCCTTTATTATCAATTTTTAACAATATTCATAAAATTTGTAAATTTTTACTAACATTTTCCACTGAAACTACACGGACAAGTTCATTATAGATAGAGTTAATTGTAAGCATCAAGAATGTTCAGTAAAGTAAGATGTACAAACACATCACAATCACCTAAACACAATTTTGTCATGAACTGTCTGCTTCCTTTGTTTAATTCACATATACCAAGGTGAGCGACACAGGCTCTTTAGAGCCTCTAGTTTGTGAGGTAACCATGATGAGTTACAGATCAACTTTAAGTTTCATTCTGCTCCCCTAATTTTTGTGGAAATTGTGGGCTTTGGACTTTGATAAATTGTTGAAAATCACAGTTATACAGACTTTTTTTCTGAATGGCTTTAGATATTGGGCTTATTTTTGGTATGTCATTTTACCATGATGAGTAACAGATTAAGTTTAAGTATAGTTCCGCTCTCTGCTGATTTTTGCCAAAATTAAGGGTTCAAGACTTTGAAAATTGTTGAAAATCAGCTAAATGGACTTTTTTATGCCCCACCTACAATAGTAGAGGGGCATTATGTTTTCTGGTCTGTTCGTCCGTCTGTCTGTTCGTTTGTCCGTCTGTTACACTTCAGGTTAAAGTTTTTGGTCAAGGTAGTTTTTGATGAAGTTGAAGTCCAATCAACTTGAAACTTCGTATACATGTTCCCTTTGATAAGATCATTCTAATTTTAATGCCAAATTAGAGAATTTATTCCAATTTCACGGTCCAGTAAACATAGAAAATGATAGTGCAAGTGGGGCATCTGTGTACTGTGGACACATTCTTGTTCTATACAACTTCAGATTTTGAGCTGATTTTTGACATGCTAGACTACCATCATGTTTGTGTCCACATATGTTATTGAAATAGCAGATTTTTCAATTTTTTGAGACAGGGCCATTTTGTTGTTCCGACAAATCTAGTTTGTTCATTGTTTTGTACATAAATCATGCAATTGAATTGTTTTACATTTGTCATTTTTATACGACATGACGTTGGTGTCGATGTTGTTGTCGTTGTCCGAAGACACATTGGTTTTTTCGCACTATAACTTTAGTTTAAGTAAATAGAAATCTATGAAATTTAAACACAAGGTTTATGACCACAAAAGGAAGGTTGGGATTGATTTTGGGAGTTTTGGTCCAAATATTTTAGGAATTAGGGGCCAAAAAACGGCCCAAATAAGCATTTTTTTGGTTTTCGCACAATAACTTTAGTATATGCAAATAGAAATCTATGAAATTTAAACACAACGTTTATGAACACAAAAGGAAGGTTGGGATTGATTTTGGGTGTTTTGGTCCCAACATTTTATGTTGATTGTTGGTTGCTTTACACCGCATTAGTACAAAAAGGCTATATCATGGCGAGTTTTAGGAACAGTTTAGGAATTAGGGGCCAAAAAGGGGCCCAAATAAGCATTTTTCCCAGGTTTTCGCACAATAACTTTAGTATAAGTAAATAGAAATCTATGAATTTTAAACACAAGGTTTATGACCATAAAAGGAAGGTTGGGATTGATTTTGGGAGTTTGGTCCCAACAGTTTAGGAATTAGGTGCCCAAAGGGTCCAAAATTACACTTTGTTTAATTTCATAAAAAAATTGAATAATTGGGGTTCTTTGAAATGCTAAATCTAACTCAGTGTATGTAGATTCTTAATTTTTGGTCCCGTTTTCAAATTGGTCTACATTAAGGTCCAAAGGGTCCAAAATTAAGCTTAGTTTGATTTTAACAAAAATGGAATTCTTGGGGTTCTTTGATATGCTGAATCTAAACATGTACTTAGATTTTTGATTATGGGCCCAGTTTTCAAGTTGGTCCAAATCGGGTCCAAAATTAAACTTTGTTTGATTTCAACAAAAATTGAATTCTTGGGGTTCTTTGATATGCTGAATCTAAACATGTACTTAGATTTTTGATTATGGGCCCAGTTTTCAAGTTGGTCTAAATCGGGGTCCAAAATTAAACTTTGTTTGATTTTCACAAAAATGGAATTCTTTGGGTTCTTTAATAAGCTGAATCTAAACATGTATTAAGATTTTTATACGACCCCAAATTTTTTTTTGTGTCAAATATAAGATTAGATTGGAAACTTTTACATTAAATATTAATGCCTTGAACAATGGTAATTTCGAGAAACAATAAAATTATGTTAGAAATATATGAATTGATGGGTATTTTAAAACCTTCTCACTTAGGAACAGACTATCTTTCTGCGCTTGATAAGATACACATAGAAACATGGCAATCAAAATTTGCATCTTGTAAGGGAAGAACACTGAAATTTTTGTTCTAAACATGTAATTTTTATGCCCCATTTATGGGCATTATGTTATCTGGTATTTACGTACTTTTGTTCGTCTGTCTGCCCCTCATCTGGTTAAAATTTTGGGTCAAGGTAGATTTTGATGAAGTTGAAGATCAATCAACTTTAAACTTATTACACATGTTTCTTATGCTATGATCTTTCTATTTTCAATGCCATATTAGATTTTTACCACTGAATTTGGAAAAAGATATTATTGTGAGTGGAACATCCCATTCTTGTGTATAAATAGATGATAAATATCATTTGAACACTATTCAATATTTTCCAGGCACTTATTTATTGAAATGCATGAAACAAAAATCTAATCAGTGTCAGAATCTGAGCAAGTTCACATGCAGACAGGGAAAATGTCCAAAAGATATCATTTTTTGCATAAAATGGTCCAAATATAATTTGACCTTGAACTTAAACGGTAAAGGCAAACAATTTGATATTTTTCTTGGAAAAAGCACTTGCTTGTGTTCTATAATTTTCAAAATATCATGAATTATGGCAATGGTTCTCATTGTTAATGAAATTTTAGATGTGGAGATAATATTGCTTTAATTTTATTTTCTCAGATGAACCCTTTATTATACATTTTAAATTGAAAAAGTTCAAATGTTCTACAAAGTTTTACTCACTATGGTTATTTTTCACCCTGTATTGTGCTATAAATTGTATAGTTACTCATAGAATGATTTATTGAAAACCCAAAGGCATTGCACTACTTTGACGTAATCCTTTTTTATTTTAATGTAGGTGTCATCTGGATCAGAAACAGTTGGGCAACAAGGTATAGATAATATGTTCAAGATTTGTCTACAATTTACATATGTCTTATATGTTTACACTGTTTATAATATAGTTATATTATAGTAACTGTATTTCCCAAATTTATGTCAAATACTGTAGATTGATTATTGATTATAACCCCCTGAGTTGTTTCTACTGGTATACAATTTCATGATTTGTCTTTTCTTTCCTCGGTCATTGTTAACAATGTCTTCATTTTACTTTCACATTTGGCCATAACAAGATTGTTAAGTGTTTCATGGGAGATCATATTTTTGTCCTAATACAGCTGTATCTTATTTAGATATGATTATTATCATTTCTGAATATACACCTCCTGTTAGGGCACCATTTGCATCCCAGATAGAACAATGCTAAATTATCTTGGGAGGGGTGCCATTTTTTATGTCCTGAAATATCAGAAATAATTCAAAACCAACAATTTCTTTTAGCTGAGAAAAGTAAAAATTTCTGATAGAATTGAAATTCAATTAGGCTAGATAAAAATAAGTCCTTTCGGATTTCAACCTGTTTAAGTCATTTATAAATAAGAATGATGTGGTATGATTGCCAATGAGACAACTCTCCACTAGAGACCAAATCACATAAAAAATCATTTTATACAAAACTTGTACAGAAAAGCAAAAATACAAATCAGTATTGTTAGCCTCAACAAACATGATACTACAGCCAATGAGATTATTACGAAGTAACGAAAGAAAAGATGGATCTCCTAGTTAAATATTGTTACATATTTGTTAATTATAGGTCCTTCAACGGATTTGGCTGATTATGGAATCGGCTCAACTATAAAACCAGTGAAGACAGGAGGAAGAGTCAATATTCATAGTATAAATAAAATATTTGCTATTCAAGAAGAGGTAGGTCTTATTTTACAGAGACCAATTTTAATCATAGGTCCAGATGGGAAATAATGTTATATTTGGTTTTCCGTTAAAATATTTAAAAGGCTGAAGACTAATTTGGCCACTTCAATTTAAGACAAAACCTTCATAAAATTAGCATAAATGCTAAAATTGTGAAGATTTCAGTAATATTTAAGGGGGAGGGTAGGATAGATCCTGATCCTGAAATCCTGGGCTTTAAAACACAAAACCCCGGACTTAAAAACACAAAATCCCGAAGTCCTGAAATTCCTGGACCACGAAAGGGTCAATCCTGAAATCACGAGCTTAAAAACACCTGATCCCGGAGTCCCCATAAAGGTCCTATCCCCCCTCATTAAACGAATTTATGATATTATCGCCTGATGCATGTGCATTGTATTGTCAAAAAAATAGAACATATTTATGGAACAAAAGTATTCTTCTTTACAATCAATAGCAAAAAGTGCACATTCTAACCAATTTGTTATAATGCTATAATTTGGGGCCAAAAAGAGGTTTTACATAGCCTACTCATTTTGAAACCAATAAAATAATATAACCACAAAATGTTGATTCTTGCCTTTATTTCCAGGATGGTAGTTGGAAGTTTTCTCAAGAGTTATGTACCTTACTTGGCATAGAATATGATGCTTGCATGACAATACTCAAAGAGGCCGGGATAAAATCATTAGGTAACATTGAACATTCATTTATGCATGCTCATGTTTTATTTAAACTAAAAAAGAGTGAACTATCTACTCACAAAATTTTATTGTCTGGCAAAAGTTGTGCATATGAGACATAACAGTAAAAGCTGAAAAAATGATGTAGAAATAATAGTTATTTGTGCATATTGTTAAAATTTAGTAGGTTTTTCGATATCGATTTTGAATAAATAAGCATATTCACCTGCGGAAAAAAGGATATTCACCGGGCAAAATGTTGCATGGCTTTACGTGTGTTATTTTGGTAAAAAAACGTTTGATCTACAATTGGTTTTGGTTAATATTCTTCATTGCATACATTTCTCTCGGAATATGGAATAAAACCATTACCGTCTTTGTTTCAGTAAGTATGTGGTTTAATTGACTTTTGTAAAACTGACATTCATTTCGGCCATTTGGTCAGTTTTTTCAAAAGTCAATAAAACCACACATTTACCTCATCAAAAGACAGTAATTGTATATTATTTCACTCAGTGAATAATGTGATATTGAATTACTATAATTTTATTTTTAGCTTTGAAAATACAAGAAGAAATTATGATATTACTTGCCACATCTTTAACACTTCTGGTGATTATCCAGCTGATAACTCCTGACTTTGTATCTGACCACATACTGGAACAGTCGTGGCAGCAACAGCTAACACAATGGTTGTCCAATAGTACTAAAAGACCAATCACAAGGCAGATATGTTTTAAGACCCCAACTGATTTGTTAAAAATGGTTGACTTCTATCAGCAAAAAGAGGCTGAATACAAATGGACCTCAGACATGTTAGAATTGGGCCACTGTTGGGGCCAGGTTGCTGCTAAAATGTTAAATGTAGTTTAGGGCTAATTGTTGAAAAATGAGCCACTATCAAATATTGTTTTTATATACATGGGCCTTAAGATTTTTTATGATAATGGAGTAAAATATAGCAAATACATTCATAAAACTCGTGATTTTTGTTTCATCAAATATTAACCAAATTTTAGCAAGTTGATTGCAATTTATTTGTTATTGATTGAGTGATTTTGATGATGTTTTTTAATAAAGAAAAACCAAATGTAAATAATAATTTAACATACTTGTTTTGCCTTTATCTCAAGGTAAAATCTGGTTTATGCTAATAAATATGACTTGAATTTGTTTTTTTCTCTTCTGCTTCTAAAAGATTTAAATAAACAATATGACTAGCTATTAAAAATGTAGCATTTACATTGTCTATGATAATAGTTATTCATTGCAAATATACTGGTTACCATGGAAATAGAAATCTATGTTCTTTAAATGTTGTTTACAAAATATTCATGTATTTAATTTTTTTCTGTATTTATGATTTTTTTGCATCTCATTAAATCCAAATAAAGGAATAAATAAAAGTTAACATTTCATGAAATGTACATTATGTTGAAATTAAAGGTTTTTTTCTTCATTAGATTTTAATTAATCTGAGAGAAAAAAATTAGTTCCTCCAAGATTTAATTTATACAAATTTCAAAATGCCATAATTATACATTTTTAAAAGGCTTTGAGATTATGACTATTGTTTTATTTATTATTTAGTGTTTTTTTAAAGTATATAGTCTAGATCTGTAATATCATTTTTAAAAAGTATATTATTTAATTTTATTTTTATGTATGTTGTTTGATTAATGATTCAACTTTTTTTCTACTGTTTTTTTAGTTTAAAATTTTATTGTTTATAGATGTATGTATTGTGCTATCAACACCTTAACTTATTTAATGTGTCATATTTTGGACATTAAGAAGTTATACATCTTCAGAAATTCATTAAGTGTTTATACTGATTGTCAATTGTATAATATTATTTTGAATATATTGAATTTGAAAGTCAAATAAAAGTTGACCATTTGTGATATGTACATTATATTGAACAAAACATTTTTTTTTATTGATTTTTTTTACACACACACTACTGCAGCTAGAAAGTACAACATATTCACTTTTACCTCTGTTTTGAGTGCTAATTATCTGCTTATATGATTATAATTGTTATGTTTTAATTTATCTAAATTTGTTTTGGTATTGAACCTATTATAACCATTTCTCTAACTCTATGGAAATTTATCCCTTTCCGAACCCATTGTATAAAAAAATTTAATCAACGTGTGGTTGCTGGTGATCTCAAAAGATCATTGGATGATTTTGAGGGTCATGACCTTTTTAGCTAACTGAATGAATCAAAATACGATAACAGGTGTTAATGAAATAGACAACTTCGTGCAATGTGAAAGGCACTTGAAGGGGATTTTCGGTTAACAAAAAAAGAAAATATCTTTTTAATCATTAGAGAAACAGATTCTTACATAGTTACTCGTGGATTATCGGATTTATCCAATCTCGATAGTTAAATTATAAATTTTAAAGTCCTTGCCGAGGCGGCTCTGACTTTAAAATTGATAATTTAACTATCTCGATTGGATAAATCCGATAATCCACTGGTATCAATGTAAGATTATCTATTAACTGATGGTAATGATGCAATTATATTAAAATTTTGTTTATCAGTTTCAGTTACAAAATTCCCCTACTATCATGGATCTCTGTTTAATCTAATCTAAAGTCACCCAAAACAAACAATTTCACCTGATACATAAAGATTTCACTACCAAATAGGTATTTGAAGGGCTAAAGATGATATTAAATTCACTTAATATCATATGTTTTTATAGTCATATTTTTAGAAGTAAGTTTATTAAGTTTTTTCCTGTGATGAAAATTTTTTTGTTATATCTATTTATACTTTGTGATAAAAAAAAAAGGTTTTGGTTTTGTGATAATGATTTGTATTATATTTAATAAAAAAAGGATAGGATAAAATTTGTTATTCTAATTCTGCAATTAACTTGAAAATGAAAATAGCACTTTAAAGATTTGTGAATGTATAAAGCACAGGTTCAGCTCGGTCAGAATCATGAATAGTTTTTGTTGTACTTTTTACCATCAAGTAAATAAATGTGTTTATTGGACTTGGATCATTTACCAAATCTACAATCCTGGTTCAATGTTTCTCAGGTCATAACGTATTAAGGGTTATTCAAAGAAAATGCAGAAACACTATAAAAGAGGGGCAAAAGATACCTGAGGAACAGTCAAACTCATAGATCCAAAATAAACTGAAAATACAATGGCTAATAACAAAAAAGACAAACAGACAAATAATAGTACACAAGACATAACATAGAAAACATAAGACTAAGCAACAAGAACCCCACCAAAAACGGTGGATGATCTCAGGTGTTCCAGAAAGATAAATAGATATTGCTCCACATGTGGCACCAGTCATGTTTCTCACGTTATTAAAAATCTGGTAAATAGTCTTATTTGGTAGATCACATTACGAAAGAATGATTTCAACTTCACCATTTGGAACTCTTTGTTTAAAAGCTTCCTTGTGAACAACAACCCTCTATCAAGGAAATCATGATAGGAAATACAAGCATATCATATCAATTGACAGGTATATACTCTGAACTCAGGCACTGCCGAAATGTTGCTACATAGAAATTGAAAGTTTACAATTGGGAAGCTGAAATCATCTCTTTTGTCAAAAAGTTTTGTTTTCAACCAACCCTCATTGTCAATTTCTAGATGTTAGTCAAGATATGAGGCAGACTTTGCTGTATCCGTTGTATATCGGTTATCTCTAGTTCGATAGGATAGATGCATTCAGCATTTTCATCAAATTTGACACAATTTTCCACTGAACCCGAAACTGATGGCTGATTATAGGATGTGAAATGTCAAATTAAAAGAAACTATTTGCATACCTGCCAACTTCTCAAAAAATCCAAGGGAAGATGGTTCCCTAAACAGGACCAAATGCATCTCTTATTTCTTCTTCCGTTAACACCCATATACCACAACCACTGATAATAATCATACTAATAAATAACAACAAATAGTAAAGTGCAATACCACACGACAGAGCCGAGGGCTGGTTTAATAACAACCATTAAATGATATTAATTGTATACAAATTTCGAATCAGTACGAAAAGTCATCATTTATATAGATATATATACAACTCGTCTAAACATCAACCAAATTAGATCTGTAAATTTGCTTCCGCAAATTCTTGTTCTTCCCTCGCCGGGATACGAACCTATGCTACTGAGATATCGTGACACCAAATCGCCTGCACTCTAGCCTTCCCGCTAGATAGATATATATATATATATGTATTAGTATTTCAATACACACAAACATTTGTAAACAATCGATCTCTTAATGCATGATACAAACTAATATCAAATAGCATGGATGTAAAAATTAACGTGACCTATCGAGTAGACCCTGTCGTGCCGAATGATTTAACCGCCAAATCACACAAACCACTTAACCTAAACGCCACCTATATGGGCAGACAATTCAGAAGAAAATAATTTCATTCTAATTCATAAAATCAACCGACTGAAATTATATTTCTTCTTCCGTTAACACCCATATACCACAACCACTGATAATAATCATACTAATAAATAACAACAAATAGTAAAGTGCAATACCACACGACAGAGCCGAGGGCCGAAAACACAAAGAACGGGAAAATTTAAAAAAAAAAAAAAAAAAAAAAAAAAAAAAAAGGTGATCTATATCATGTAATAAAGATCTGAAAATAATGCTAGAAATTATCCAAAGAATCCTTCACGATAATATCGTTTACCGTTTCGGAACACCATCTACCGTGTCTCTATAAACTTAAAACCTAAATTAGCACAAGCACTAGCACCTTCAGACCTAAAACTGTGAAACCCATAACACTTACTATGAAGAACATACGACAGAACACTTCAATAAAGGGCTCGCGCATCCTATAGTATGACACTGGCGTATTCTTTTACGTAAAACATCAACATCTAAACATTTGGAAAAAATCCAAACAAAAAGTAGAATAAAATAAATAAATAAGTAACCCCATCAAAATAGCTAGAAAAATCTGCCCAATGCAGAAATAAATCAAATGTTTCACTGACACTTATACGAATGACACTGAATCGCCTTCTCTCAATCTGTATACGCTTGTTTTGAAACGTTAAATGACAATAGAAATAAAATGATCTAAAATAACTTAAAATAATCACTTCGTCGAATAGATAGCAACTCAACTCGCAAAAGCACTGAAACACGTACAAATATCAAATACGCTGATTATACAAGTCACCAAAAGAAAACATAACAACCCACATTACATGCAGTAATTCTAACGAAACAGGCTCCTTTATATTCGTAGGAGTAGGCAAGCTACGCCTCACATCTTCTAGTAGGTTAATTACTAAAGACGAATTCGTCGGTAAACATGATGATCCAATAAGAGAACGTATCCACTGTAAAGAGTAAAACGGTTGTTCAACTGGACTAACAGTATTTCTCGAATGTGTCAATACAGCTAAATATAAAACAACGTAAAAAGCTTTTGCTGGTACAGTATAACCATTTTCAATTCTGTTTGATGCAGCCCAATTATTCCAGCGTAAAATACTCAGATAATATCCTTTATAGTCGAAACTGCTAAGATTCCTACATAAGTTCTGAGAGAAAATTCACTTTGCTAACTAGTGAAGCAGGTTAATTCTGCAATTCTTCCGGTGAGTGCCTGCAAAAATATATTTGTAATTAAAAAATAAAACATAACTAATAAAAGCAATCTAAAATTATAACTATCAGCTAAGTACTATGCATCTAATTATCCACAAAATTCATATGAAATCTCAAATCAAAAACTGAGATTCAAATCTAGTAAAGCTAGTAATATATACCAGATCAAGAGAGATCTATCATATACATGCAAGAGATCAAGAGAGATCTATCATATTCATGCTCACATCAAAGTGATCTATAATACATACTCACATCAAAGTGATCTATAATACATGCTCACATCAAAGTGATATATGACTGGATGAAAAATCCATCATTAATGCTATAAAATATGCAAATGTTAAATCAACATTGCCAAATATGGTCTTTTTACTCTACCAGCTATATAAGCATGTCTGTAAGTAGAAAGATCCATAAAATTTGTCACTTCAGAAAAGAAACCATCACCATATAGAAAAACCATCACCATATAGAAAAAGCTTTAGCCAAAAAAAAACAGCAGAGAGCCAGTATAGAGTAAAAGTTTAATTTTCACTGTCGAAAATACATTAATTCTTGTGGGAACAAAGAAACAGGTGAAACGAACAACCCGTTAATCCCTCGTCAATCAACCGTGAAAGCGTCAATACCTGACGAATTCACATTCCAAAATCTGGAATAAAAAACTATCAATTTAAAAATTGTCACCTGAGGTAAACTAGTCAACCTCATGAGGTCCCCTAAGGGATTCAACTATCTGAAATACAAATTCAGAATTAGCCTGTAGCCAATCATCAACTATCTGAAATACAAATTCAGAATTAGCCTGTAGTCAATCATGTTAATCAACAATCCGACTAAGATAATCTGCTCTCTTATCCTCAGTACGTAGACTCACTACCATGTCAATATAAACATTGTGCAATATATATGTGCTAAAATGTCTAAAATCAACTTTTGCAATACTGATGTCGTGCTCCTTTTACTAACAACATTTTTAAATGTGGTTACTAGTAATCTTATATTGTTGCAAGCTAAAAAGTTTATCAACGACAAAAATACATTTTTCACTACTGTGAACTCCTTCCATTTGGAACTTGTAGAAACCTCACATTCTATAAACCACATATCGTGAACAATATTACATGGGTTTTCACTGTACGCTATAGTCTGCCAAGAACTTCAGATTTATAAGGTTTAATATTGGCTTCATGTGCATTTAAAACCTTAAATCTTTTTATTAATAAGACCAATACTGTCTACAGATAAATGTATATTACTGCTCCAGTATGAATGAACACTATTTATATCATAAGACAAATGTTTTGTCAATAAATATACAATATTGCCTATAACTTGAGAAATAGATATATTAAGCTGTCCTGGCTACCAAAGAAGCTATATCTCCCTAACAAATACTTTCCGTTTTAGCTAAACACAAATCAATGTATGATTGTCAGGAATAGTAAAAACTCCTTTATCTTAGGCCCTGAAATTATAAGGTTTTAATAGTAGTCCACAGACGTCTCAGCCTTGGGTATAAAACCGCTACTTGTTGTATTACATAATTCCTCATCGTCTGAGTACATAATAATCTGCTTATTTTCTTCTCTCCATTTTAATGAGATATTCTAGTAAAACTATAACAAGCAGAAACACCGTTAAAGTCCCATACAAATCATAGATATTTAGCATGAGGTGGAAACATATATAGACTAATGTATAACATACTTAAACGTATATGAATTGGTATAAATGTAATGTTTTGCAATACGCATATCTTCAAAGTTTACACTTGTCTTCCGCAAATACCTGTCATATTCTGTCTCAAATCTGATTTTTAACGTGTTGTTTAACTGAACAGAAACAGTTAACGGATTCACAACAAAGTGAATATTTGACATCTCTACAATTAAATCAAAGCTAATAAATTAGTAATCGCTGATTTAACAAAAGAGGTATCTTAAAAATAATAAATTATTTGACAAACAATAATCGATATTGTATGAATAGAAAGGTAATATACAACCATCTCTTATAGTATCTATAATAAATATAGGCGTATCAATATCCATTTAAAATTGAATGTTTCTGCTAAGTCTATCCTTAATAATAATATCAGGCTGACCTACTTGATCTTCAATAAAATCATTGGTCAAATTATAACCAATACAATTATCTATTATAGCTAAAATTTATAGATAATTTAAATACTCATCTTTCAAAATTTCACTGAGGCCAGGTTTGGTGGGTGATTTACTTCTGTTCACATACGGACTGCTGGACATGTAGTGTGTTTAGGACACACAAGAGTAGTATATTCCCATTTTCTTTTCTCTTCACCTGGTACTCCATCAACTGATTAGCACACTGTAACTTATCCAAGTCCTCCAAATTTCTCTCTACCACCAATAATTGCCGACTCAGTACCTCTACTTTGTTGATTTAAAGCAGTTAAAACAGTTCTCAATGAAATATCGGGTTCACCTTCATAATCCAAGACTAAATTCGAACGTACTAATCGACTAACACAGCTAGAAAAATTAACGTGACCTATCGAGTAGACCCTGTCGTGCCGAATGATTTAACCGCCAAATCACACAAACCACTTAACCTAAACGCCACCTATATGGGCAGACAATTCAGAAGAAAATAATTTCATTCTAATTCATAAAATCAACCGACTGAAATTATATATATATATGAGATTATATATAAGCAATTATTTTAAACAGAATCATATCTAGCATCCTTTGGGTTTGAAAAATTGTATTTTGGCTAAAATTTCCTGGAGTCTTCTTAAATTGCCTGTTTTGATATACGGTACTATCAGTTTCAATGATGAGTTCACTTGAAATTACAGGGTACTATATAATCGATCATTGTAGAGACTAAAACAGGAATTGTTTTTTTAGTTCTATCTGACGTTAAAACAAGATTAATTATAAACTAAGTGAGGTAACAATTTTTCGCTGAACCCCAGAGGCACTTTTCTCAGAATATTTTTTCCCCTATATATCTTTATATAAAGGTATATAAGATTTTTTTCTTCGGAGACGAGTGCCTGAGCTAAACCCATTTGGAAGTTTAAGTTTTGATGGTAGTCAAAATATTGTTCTTTACAAAAAGTGTATTGTGATTCATCTCCAAATTCACGAATTTCTTTATAATTGCATAACAAATATTTTAACATAAAAAAATTATTTTGAATGGTAAAATGTAAATACATTTTGTATTTGTAGAAGGTACAAATGAAATTGGTTTTGTCAGTTACGTTTGTACAACCTTTTACAACTTTGGGTTCTCAAAACATTTCAATTTTGTACTTGTAGCTGTTGTTGGAGACAAATTCAGACTAGACCACCTTGTTTCATGTTTTTTTCGGTAGTTCTTTGATAGGCCCATCACGATCTTTTTTCGTCCGTTTTGTATCCGTCATGGTCTGATCACAATCAGATTGGTTTCATCATAACGCTGACTTTAATTGGTTGAATAACCCACCATTTCGTTTTATCAATTTCACTGGCCATGTGAGCTGTCAAATTGACGAAGCAATTGATTTTCATCTTGAGGTCGTCGAACTTACTAGTCAGGTTCCTCACTCGCTTCCTTAATAAAATCCAAACTTGTCTACCATGCTTTTTTTTTTACGAATGTCTATGTTTTCGATAAAGATAAAGCTCCTATCTAAGTTTTACTCTGCCACGAATTTCGTTCCCTTCCTCTTTGTTTTAATGCACTATTATATTATTTATTTAAATAATTATCTGTAATGAGTGTTCCAGTGTTTGTTTGTACTGTATTTCTGTCACGTAGTGTTGTCATTCAAGCGGATTTTTTTTCAAGTAACATTGACATATAAGCTGGAGGTTTGGCTAACCATAAGACCAGGTTCAACTCACCTTTTTTTCTTAAAAATGTCCTGTATTGAGGAATATGGCAGTTGTTATTGTAGTCTGTTTCTATGTGTGTTGACGTTTGCTTTTGTTGCAGTTCAGTGCTTTTGTTGTTTCTTTCCTCCTTTATTTCACCAGGACTGTCATAGCTGAAGAAGTGGGTTTTTTTAACACGCTTGGTGCATTTGACGAAATTAGAATTTGAAATGTTGGTGTTCAGTGTATTTTGTTGTTTCTTTCCTCCAATATTTCACCAAGAACTATCGAAGCTAGAATGAGTTTTTTTAATACGCTAGATACATTTGTTTAAGTTTGCTACCCGGATTTGTTTTTGCTTAATTGAACTATGAATATTGAATAGCAGTATACTCCTTTGCCTTTATTTGTTTCTAGTTTGGACGTCAACGCTCTTGTAGATGCATGTGCTCCGTAATATTGCTGAACACCGAATAGTTATTTGAAAAAGTTTTCTAAGAGTCGGTCTTTGTCTTGGCGTGAAGACTTGTGTGCATGTTGATACACATTTTGAGCTATGAAAAAAGTAAAAACACAAAAATACCGAACTCCGAGGAAAATTCAAAAAGGAAAATCAAAAATCAAAAGGCAAAATCAAAAGTCCAAACACATCAAACGAATGGGTAACAACTGTCATATTCCTGACTTGGTACAGGCATTTTCTAATGTAGAAAATGGTGGATTGAACCTGGTTTTATAGCTAGCTAAACCTCTCACTTATATGACAGTCGCATCAAATTCCATTAAATTGTCAACGATGCATGAACAAAACAAACATACTCAAAGAGTAAAAATGTCAAAAATAGGGGTACAACAGTCAATATTGTGTTATCATCTTAATATCTCTACATAAACAACAAATGTAACAAAGAAGCACAAAAAGGCATACATTAATTTAACATTCTCATTTTGCTTTTCTTATACGGCTGAATTTATCTATGTAAAGTCTACCCATAATGATAGAAGGTTTCATTACTGGTTTAAAAATGCGCGTTTGAGGTAGACATAAAAATAATTTTGTCGTATGACGGCATACATAAATGAAGACTTACGTAAAGTTGATATAACAAAAACAGACTTAACAGTAAAAGTAATAATAATAAATAAAATAATGGTGTGGTTCAAAGTATGACGGGATACATAAGAACAGTTTCACGTCAAATACGGCTGAATTTATCTATGTAAAGTCTACCCATAAATGATAGAAGGTTTTCATTACTGGTGTAAAATAGCGCGTTTGAAATTCGCACAGGTAGACATAAAAATGACTCCTCGAATCCGATCACTGATGTGGGTGATTTTGGTCAATTTCCATTGCTAAGCACGGTTTCAAATTGTGGTAATGAAGTATTCACTTTTTGCAGTTATTCAGTTCGTGCACCTTGTTGATATCTTTGTTCTCATTCTCCTTTATTCCTATTATCATGCTCCAACATACAATCGTCACGTTTGATGAGGAATTCTTGGGGTAATCGATGTCGCATTGAACCATGTACCCCTTCTCGTGATCATTTTAGGGGGCGTTCATTTTTGTTATTCTTGGGGAGGGGGCAGGAGGACTTTGAAAATAAATAACTCAGCCTTGATAATCACAAAAATAAATGGTTTAATCTGTGGTAGTTAAATAAATTACCTGACTTGCAATGAATTGAAAATAAATAACTCAGCAGGTCTAATCGAAAGTATGAGATGGCACTAGATTCTTCATAAATTCATATTTTTCCACAAAAAACATCGTGAAACACTTCCCAAATCTTTAAATGATAAAAGTATAAATATTATTTAAATATACTTGAAATGTTATTTAACTTGAGGTATATTTTCTCAGGAACACTTACCTCGCTTTTATTAATCCTGGTAATTTTGATAACTATTATTACAAGGCCGTTACTTAACCTTGAGGCAAATGCCTCATGTAGGAAATTTCAAAACCGAACGCTTGCCTCCATATCAAATTATGTTTACGGTGAGTGCCTTGCAAAAAACAAGTTCTGTTCTCTCTCAAAACGTAGCCACTGATTTTTCGGGATCAATGTTTCTTATTTATTTGTCGTTTGTTCATTGATTACCCTTTTTTTATTCTGTTAGACTAAGTGTTGCATTCCTTTTGTACTTTAACAGTTTTGCTATTAAATTTATCATCAGGTTATGGCAAGCCGTTCTCGTCAAAACTATGTTTAAACCATTTTTCGAAAAATTTACACACTGAGAATTACAACAAAGCACACTGAGATTTAAAAACTTCAAAACGCACACTGAGAATTGAAAATTACACACTTAGAATTGAAAATTACACACTGAGAATTAAAAATTACACACTAAGATTTCATAAAGACGCACTGAGATTACAAAAATGAAAAACGCACACTGAGAATTGAAAATTACACACTGAGATTTCAAAAAAACACACTGAGAACAAATAAACTGAAAACACACACTGAGAATTTGAAATTACACACTGAGATTTGTGCGCACTTTTTATGCGCACATATCTAATTAGCATACTTGATCTGAATCTATTACAAGCTTAAAACAACAAGGGGACAGAACTCGTTAGTCCTTCGATTTGGTTCCAAATTATTAATAAAAAAACTTTAGAAATACAACAACAAGAAAAATACCCACTAATACTCTTATTACAAAATATAACCAAATGGTGAAAAACTTTATTAAAATTATAAGAAAACATTGGAACAATCTGCATAAGAATGCAGTGAAATTTTTACCCAAGTGTCTATTATAGCATATCAACGTAACAAAAATATAAAAGATTAACTAGCGAAACCAGGGAAACAGTTGGAAGACTTTTGAAAAGGGACCCACGGTTTTAAGTTAAAAAAAAATCATCCCGATACACTGGTAGTAATGATCTGAATTATAGGCAACAAACTTATGAATATGAGCGTTGTTAAGTCTTGAAATTTATTACGAATGTTGGTTGAAGGAATCGCATTTCATTATAATGACAAGAGTTCTTGAGATCAAGATATTAATCGGTTGAATCATTCATCTCATGAATATTCATTAGTAATTTGCATATTAATCTCAGTGTGTATTTTTGAAATCTCAGTGTGTAATTAACAATTCTCAGTGTGTGTTTTTCAATTTATTTCATCTCAGTGTGTCTTTTTAAAATCTCAGTGTGTAATTTTGAATTCTCAGTGTGTGTTTTTTATTTTTTTAAATCTCAGTGTGTAATTTCGATTTCTCAGTGTGTTATTTTAGGTTTTTAAATCTCAGTGTGTATTTTTTTCGAAAAAAGGGTTTAAACATAGTTTTGACGAGAACGGCTTGCCATATCAGGTCTTTTGATGTTGTCCCTACAAACTTAAGTCTTACACTGAATCTATACATTTTGCTGTGAGACCAAAATATTGTCAAAAAAATATTAAAATAGAACTTGCATTTTCAGATTAAGAAAGGGTCTGGGGAACACCGAGATAGCATGATTTTGCATAATTTGTTCTATAGCTTCTTGGGCCTTCAGTGGCTACAAAATTCTTCAAAATAAATGAAACATGTCTTCCAATACTTTTAAAGACTAGCTACAACCAAACTTTGATACTGTGTATGTATGCAATACATGTAAATGTAGTTGGTAATATAGAAGATTCTTTTCTGCAAAGGATGATGATAAATTCTGATTAAATGGTACATAATGTCTTGACTATACATTTATTATTTATAACAAACAAATAAAAATTGTATGTTTTCGAATATCATAAATATAGTTGTGAAAATATATAAGTAATCAGTCCCTTGCTTTAATGAAAATAAAAAAAAATGCTTCAATACTGCAGAAAATAGATTACCTGTCCGCTTAGTTAACAAAAGTAAATAACCGATTAAAAGCAAATCCTTCTGCCCCCCCCTCCACGAATATTAAATGGTCGTCCCCTTATTAGTTAAGAATTTCTTCGATATCCGCAGGTTCCGTCTGCTCACAATATCCTGTAGGTAGGGGTTGTGTCATTATCCATCTCTACAGGTAGGTTTGATAATAATTATTGTTCGGTTGTGTTTTGTCGAAGTAGGTTATGTACGGTCTGTTATCCTTGTCCTGTCGATAAAATACCATGGCCACGACTTATCTGGGGGTTTTTCTACCTCAGGAATAGATTACCTTAGCTGTATTTGGCAAATCTTTTAGGAATGTTTGGTCCTCAAAGTCATTGAGAAATACGAAGAGATTATCAAAATAATAGATAAATATCCAGGATCAAAAATTACTGTACTCGAAACACCTATTTACTCTATTAGAAACTGGAATAAAAACAGGGTCACAAAAATCCAGACACATTTGAAGAGCAGGATAAAGAACTAGAGCGTCAACTATTCACATTAAACGGAAGAATACGTGAAATAAACAAACATATAGGTAGCCACTCACCTGAATTTTCCTCAGATATAAGCAACACCAGTAAATATCACTGTGGAAAAGACAGAAAACTCAAAACAACGAGAAACTACGAGTTCGGACTGTATCAAAACGGGATACACCCAGGCGAGCTACTAGCAAAAAACTGGCTTAAAAAATCTCAGAACAGGCCAAGAGAGATTGCTGGGAAACTGTACACAAACCACCATTAAAATAAGTTCATTGCAGGCAGATTTAGTCAGCGTGGGTTTTTCCACACTACACTAAATCACTATGTTTGCAATGACACTTATTTTACTATTTGTACTACTCAGCATACCAACACAACATAGTAAACCATGGACCCATCAATAACTATTCCAACAACTACTTAATGCTAAACTACACCCAGCCGGTAGAAGACCAATCTGCCTACCTATCTGCAACACCAAAACCAAATATTTGCTCCTACTATTGATAACGCTAAGTGGAGACATCGAAACAAACCCAGGACCGCCAAAAAAAGAAACTGTATATCCCTGTGGTCTTTGCGAGCATCCAGTCACATGGAACTGTCGAGGGGTATGTTGTGACGGGTGCAACATCTGGCACCACAACTCTTGCATAGAACTATGTTCAAAAAATTATGAACTCTTAGAAAAATCTAATGTACAGTGGATATGCTGCAAATTTGAAAGCATGAACATAAGCTCATTAACCTTTAGAAGCTATGAATTAGAAACATCAAATATATACGAACAAATAACCGGATTGGACTACACCATGGACTCAATATCATCAGTCTTCAGCCCACTGAAGTCAAGCAGCCCAAAGAGTGGAAACATGTCATCTCACAGCAAGACAAGGTCATCCATAAACCAAAGGAAATCACATCTCAGTAGCAATCCTTACGAGATACCAGAAAAAAACAACCTCCGCATCATGACAATCAACTGCAGGAGCATAAAAGATAAAAAAAAAAAAAAAAAATTTGAGGCAGCACTCCACTACTTGAAACCAGACATAGTATGCGCCACAGAATCATGGTTAAAAGGAATAAAACCAGGATCAAATCCAACAAAAGACGCCATAATGTCAAGCGAAATATTCCCCACCAACTATAATGTATACAGAAATGACAGAGGGACCCTTGGAGGGGGTGTATTTGTGCTTGTAGAGAAATCCATTACATCAGTCGAACAAACATCCTTAATTACTGATGGAGAAATTGAATGGGTAAAGATCAAAATAAAAAACAACAAAGACTTGCTAGTTGGATCTTTTTACATGCCACACAGAGATCAAAAACACCTAAATGAACTACAAAATTCACTTGAGAAAGCCAGGACTAATGGAAACACCAATATCATTCTAACAGGAGATTTCAACTGCCCCGATATCATATGGGACACAGCAACAGCCTTGGACCAGACAGGGAAATCCAACAAGGACTAGTTGATATATCTGAAACATATAATCTGACACAAATACACACTTTACCAACTCGTGAAGGAAACCTCCTAGATCTTGTATTTGTTACGAACCCAACTCTAGTTAAATCCTCAAATAACGTACCAGGTATATCAGACCATGACATTATAATCGCCGACCTGGAAACAAAAGTATACCATCAAAAAAGCTTACATCTACAAGAAGGCGAAATGGGACCAAATCACAACAGACCTTAAACACACCCTAGAAGAGGTCAAAGAAAAACATCATCAAGGAGCTGAGGTACATCAACTTTGGGACACCTTCAAAAGTCAGCTTCAAAAAACCATGATCACAAATATCCCGAACAAAGAAATAAGATCAAGAAATAACATCCCATGGATCAAACACAAACAGAGGAAAATGCTAAAGAAAAAACAGAGACTATACAAACAAGCCAGGAAAACAAACAAATGGTCAAATTATAGGTCTTTCCAAAAGGAATGCAAGAAACAACTGAGGAAAGCAGAATACGAATATGTCAACCAAAACATCTTTGAGGGACTAAACAACAATTACACAAAGCTGTTTTGGAAATACACTAAATCCAAACGCCAGGACTCAGGAGGAATAGCACCATTAAAAAAGGGAACTACTGTCAGTGACAGTAAAGGGAAAGCCGAACTCCTACTAGATCAATTCAAGTCCGTATTCACAATAACATCAGACACTAACCTACCAACAACAAGAATACGAGCTAAAATCAATATAACACCATTAACGATCGACCAAAAGGGACTGGAAAAACTACTTAAAAACACAAACCCAAATAAAGCCTCCGGACCAGACAACATCCCAAACCGCATACTTAAGGAATGTGCTGAACAACTAGCACCCATACTACAAATCATTATGCCATGATCGCTAGACACAGGTGAACTACCAAAAGACTGGAGAGACGCCAACATATCCATTATCTTCAAAAAAGGAGACAAACACCTGGCAGAAAACTACAGACCTGTATCCCTAACATCTGTCATCAGCAAAATTCTAGAACATATCGTATGCAGGCATATTCTAAAACATCTGGAAAGAAACAAAATCCTAACCAACTTAAACCACGGCTTCAGGTCAGGATACTCATATGAAACCCAGCTCATAACTACCATCAACGACTTCTTACAAGAACACGACAAGGGACATCAAATCGACGTAGGCATATTAGATTTTTCAAAAGCTTTCGACACAGTACCATACAACAAATTATTACATAAATTAGATCAGTATGGAATTAAAGGAAATACACACAAATGGCTTAAGAACTTCTTAACTGCAAGATCAATGAGAACCATCGTGGAAGGCGAATCATCTGGCGAAACAACAGTCGACTCTGGGGTCCCCCAGGGCACAGTCTTAGGACCAATCCTATTCCTGTGCCACATCAATGACCTACCAGACAGTGTAACATCATCAGTAAGACTATTTGCTGACGACTGCCTACTATACAGAACAATTAAAAATAGCCAAGTCCAACAAAAGCTACAAACAGATTTGGAACAACTATAAATCTGGGCCAACGCCACCTTGGGCTTTCTTTGGAGGAACTTGAGGAACGTACCAGAAGCATGTAGGAAAGTAGCATACATATCCCTTGTAAGATCAACAATGGAATATGGCGCAACGATCTGGAACCCATATATGAAAGGGGATATTGACAAACTAGAACGTATCCAAAACAGAGGATTACGATTCATCAAGAAAAACTACAGGAGTCGAGAGACAGGGTCCATAACTAATATGAGACGCCAGCTTGAAATGGAGACGCTAGAGGAAAGAAGACACAGCCTCCGTCTTATCCTGATTTACAAGGTGGTTGAGGGTCTGGTGCCGGCTCTACCAGCCGACAATTTTGTCATACCAGCAAGACCGAAACGAACAATAAAAGCCAAAACTTATTCAAACTGTGAAACTGACAATATCATCGAACGTCAAGTTATCAATAACACCAGAGGACTTAAGGTACCAAATAGCAACAAACCACAGTACAAACATTCATTTTTTGTGGAAACAACTATTCACTGGAACCAACTACCAGATAAAGTTGTACATGCAGGTTATGTAGAGGCATTTAAGACCGCTTTTCAAGAACATCGCCCATAACAACGGCGCTCTTCTCCGCCGTGTATAAAAGCCTAAACAGGATTCTACACGTACCACTACAGATACAGACAGATCAAACAATGTCAACTCGCCCCTGTTGCCAATCGGCCCATACTATTTCGCCACCTTACAAAAAAATCGCCCCACTCTTGTTTACCTACTCGCTCTACTTTTGAAAAAGTATAAAACCAAATTGAACAATCAGTCTGACAACTCACTTATTAACGAAAAAGTTTCAAACTCCAATGAATACAGGTCTGCCAGCTCGCCCCACTTATAAAAAGATTTGCTTCCTTTAAGTATGTTAAATAACTGTTAGTTCGTATCCCGGAGTCGTATCCAGGCGTCCTGGACTGGTGTAGTGGTATGTGTCGTGGCTTGATGTGCTAAAGGTCTTGAGTTCGAATCCCACCATATACACTGGAGTTTTTCTACATGAAGATAGTCTCCGTATGATTAATTAAGTTTTATAGTGGATTTGACATTCCCGCTAAAATGTTCAAGAACTATTGGTGTTCTCCTGAATTGATTAGCTTTACCAATGTGTCCTTGGGCAATCTACGAAGTTATGAAAGGTATCAATCTTACAATTTGATACGCCTGAAGTGCCTGACAGTGTAACATCATCAGTAAGACTATTTGCTGACGACTGCCTACTATACAGAACAATTAAAAATAGCCAAGTCCAACAAAAGCTACAAACAGATTTGGAACAACTAGAAATCTGGGCCGACAAATGGGGAATGCGTTTCAACGCCAAAAAGTGCTATGTCCTATCCATAAACAAAAAAGCAGACAAATTCTACACGCTGAATAAACACATTCTACAAGAAGTACAAGTAAATCCCTGCTTAGGACTCCAAATCTCAAACGATCTGAAATGGAGCTTCCACATAAATAACATCAGCAAGAAAGCCAACGCCACCTTGGGCTTTCTTCGGAGGAACTTGAGGAACGTACCAGAAGCATGTAGGAAAGTAGCATACATATCCCTTGTAAGATCAACAATGGAATATGGCGCAACGATCTGGAACCCATATATGAAAGGGGATATTGACAAACTAGAACGTATCCAAAACAGAGGATTACGTTTCATCAAGAAAAAACTACAGGAGTCGAGAGACAGGGCCCATAACTAATATGAGACGCCAGCTTGAAATGGAGACGCTAGAGGAAAGAAGATATAGCCTCCGTCTTATCCTGATTTACAAGGTGGTTGAGGGTCTGGTGCCGGCTCTACCAGCCGACAATTTTGTCATACCAGCAAGACCGAAACGAACAATAAAAGCCAAAACTTATTCAAACTGTGAAACTGACAATATCATCGAACGTCAAGTTATCAATAACACCAAAGGACTTAAGGTACCAAATAGCAACAAACCACAGTACAAACATTCATTTTTTGTGGAAACAACTATTCACTGGAACCAACTACCAGATAAAGTTGTACATGCAGGTTATGTAGAGGCATTTAAGACCGCTTTTCAAGAATATCGCCCATAACAACGGCGCTCTTCTCCACCGTGTATAAAAGCCTAAACATGATTCTACACGTACCACTACAGATTCAGACAGATCAAACAATGTCAACTCGCCCCTGTTGCCAATCGGCCCATACTATTTCGCCACCTTACAAAAAAATCGCCCCACTCTTGTTTACCTACTCGCTCTACTTTTGAAAAAGTATAAAACCAAATTGAACAATCAGTCTGACAACTCACTTATTAACGAAAAAGTTTCAAACTCCAATGAATACAGGTCTGCCAGCTCGCCCCACTTATAAAAAGATTTGCTTCCTTTAAGTATGTTAAATAACTGTTAGTTCGTATCCCTGAGTCGTATCCAGGCGTCCTGGACTGGTGTAGTGGTATGTGTCGTGGCTTGATGTGTTGAAGGTCTTGAGTTCGAATCCCACCATATACACTGGAGTTTTTCTACATGAAGATAGTCTCCGTATGATTAATTAAGTTTTATAGTGGATTTGACATTCCCGCTAAAATGTTCAAGAACTATTGGTGTTCTCCTGAATTGATTAGCTTTACCAATGTGTCCTTGGGCAATCTACGAAGTTATGAAAGGTATCAATCTTACAATTTGATACGCCTGAAGTGCGTTTCGTCTACATACGACTCACCAGTGAGGCTCACATTTAAAAAGTGAAAAGTCAAACAAGTACAAAGTTAAAGAGCATTGAGGCTTTAAAAATTCTGCCAAATATGGCTAAGGTAATCTAAGCCTGGAATTGGAATATCCTTAGTATTTCGAATAATTCACACTTTTGCAAACAGTCAATTTATACAATTGATATGCATGTCAACATCGAAGTGCTGACTACTGAGCTGGTGATACCATCAACTCAGTTAGGTCGTCTCTCTCCAATTTTAAATAGTTGAAAAGCGCTTGTCTCTTCTCGAGTTTCTTTTCAATAGCTTCCGATCGAAAACCCTATCAAGATCAAATTCCGTAATGGTGTTCTCCTGAATTAATTGACCATACAATTGATATGCATGTCAACACCGAAGTGCTGACTACTGAACTGGTGATACCATCAAGGACAAAACGTCTACCAGCAGTGGCATCGACATTGTACCCCATCTAGCCTTCTTTCCTTTCCTTACTGTTTCGTTCACCAGCATCTTTCTTCCTAGTCAGAGATTACTCAGATGTTCAACGGCTGTTTTGCTAGAAAATCTGGGGCCATGGGTCCTGTTGGACGTCAGAATAATCTCGGACTACTTTCTTCCGATCTCTATATTCCCATCGACCCAGTATTTGAATTGGGTTTTTCTATGTCTACAACATATGCATCTGTTCCATACTAGTTTGCTCATACAAAATCGCTTCTTTCTCTCAAGTGGATTTCTGCAATTGTTTGGTATTCGATCCTTGTCTTTGAAATAAACAAGGGAAATTCACTCTATTAAGATCTCAAATGCTCTAGTCTCGACAGATAAGCAGATCCTGATCCACATGTGGCATGCGTCGTGTTGTTCATGTAAGTACAAAAACGGGAAAAGACAGTTGATACATAACCTCCGTACAGCAATATTTACGCAAATCGAATGTTCTAAAAACAGAACCATTGACCGGTGATCACAGTGTGTCTTTATGGCCTTCTCATGTAGCTCTTCTCTGTTGCGTTGTTTGCCTCGTCCTCTGTTGGTCATTCAGAAAGAATGATATCATATGATCCATTGTTTTATTTGTACTGGTTGTAGACAGGACCTTCTTTAAAAGAATTAAAAGAAGCTAACATTATCCATTACCTTCACTTTCCATTATTTAGATAATTTTCTCACATTGGAATAGACACTTTCCGTTTTGAATTTCCTCGGAGTTCGGTATTTTTATAATTTTACTGTTCTCTCCTAATATGTGGTGACTTAGTTGAACGCATCGATCCCATCGAACTTGAAATAAAGGATTACTCACCTAATGTTAAGTCTGCCTAATATCTTATTTTTCTACTACATCTACTTATTGACAATGAGAATTGACAATGAGGGTTTGTTATGAATAAAATTTTATGACATATGAGATGGTTTCAGTTCACAGTTGTGAATACTCATTTTTTTTTAAATCACATTTCATCAAGATGAAGTATATGTTTTATGAGTTTGAAATATCAGCTAAATTAAAGCCTTGGCAGCATTCACCTCTTTAATAAGGTGGGTTTCATTAGAGTCCAAGCGTGACGCGGGATTGTCGATTTTTAGTAAGGGCGACACGTGGAAGTCTCGGAAGCGTATTAGGGACATAGAAAAAAATAAAATTGGTAGTGACTTTTTTTTTTCAAAGTCAAAATTTTGGCTTTTCAATCTCAAAATTTCGACTTTAACTCGAAATTTTAACTTTTCTTATCTTGAAATTTTAACTTTCTAAAATCTTGAAATTTCAACTTTTTTAAAACTCGAAATTTCGACTTTTTCTAAACTCGAAATTTCGACTTTTTCTTAACTCGAAATTTCAACTTCTTTTAAACTCAAAATTTTGACTTCTTTAAAACTCAAAATTTCGACTTTTTAAACTCGAAATTTCGTCTTTTATTAAACTCGAAATTTCGACTTTTTTTAAACTCGAAATTTCGACTTTTATTAAACTCGAAATTTCAACTTCTTTTAAACTCAAAATTTTGACTTCTTTAAAACTCAAAATTTCGACTTTTTAAACTCGAAATTTTGTCTTTTATTAAACTCGAAATTTCGACTTTTTTTAAACTCGAAATTTCGACTTTTATTAAACTCGAAATTTCAACTTTTTCTAAACTCAAAATTTCTACTTTTTCCACACATTTTGTCAATTTATATTCGTAATTGGTTTTGTTCTTAAATTAAGATATTGATCAGCATTTAATATTGAAGAAATCATTCGTAAAAAGAACATGCATGTTGACAGAAACACCCCCCCCCCCCCCCCCCCCCCCATATTTCATTTTTAAGTTTCCACGACACTGTCATAGGATCGTCAGATCTGAGGACATTTAGCATCACAGTTTCAAAGGCTTGTTTGGTATCCCAATAGCAAGTCACTGACTTTGCCTTGTTTAAACAAAATGCCATTCATATTCAGGACGACCAATGAGTTGCTCAGTTTTCTAGTTTTGGAAGTTTGCATTCTTATAACACAACTATTAACCCTTGTCTTTATATATTAGACTGTTGAATAAAAGTATGTCGTAATCTAGGTGTGTCGGAATAGCGGGGTGTCTTGATACATATATCTGAAGTTCAGACTTAAAGTATGTATTCGAACGTGAAACATATTTTATTTATTCTTCGCCAAGAACAAGATTTTCTATCTAAAACAACCTCTCTAACATGGTTTAATTTATTAAAATATGCTTATGAAGTTTGTGATGTATATGGCTCTCCGCCTTACTGATATAAATGACTGTGAATGTGGTAATCGCAAACGTATAAATATGGGGAAAAGTCGAAATTTTAAGTTTAAAGAAAGTTGAAATTTCGAGTTTAAATGAAGTCAAAATTTCGAGTTTCGAAAAAGTCGAAATTTCGAGTTTAAAAGAAGTTGAAATTTCGAGTTAAGAAAAAGTCGAAATATCGAGTTTAGAGAAGCCGAAATTTCAAGTTTAAAAAAAGTCAAAATTTCGAGTTTTAAAAAAGTTGAAATTTCAAGATTTTAGAAAGTCAAAATTTCAAGATAAGAAAAGTTAAAATTTCGAGTTAAAGTTAAAATTTTGAGATTTGAAATGCCAAAATTTTGACTTTGAAAAAAAAGGTCACTACCAATTTTATTTTTTTCTATGTCCCTTATACGCTTCCGTAGAAGTCAAATTATTTTGCCGTGAAAACGTAAATGAAGTGTAGCGGGACACGGGAAATTACAAAAAAAAGAATTAGTAACGTACATAGTGTACTATAGGCGAAATATAGGAATCTGACAAAACAGTAAGCGTGATCCGGGATCAGACCCTTTCCCCATGAAACCCCCTTAAACACTTCACTTTTTAGCTCACCTGGCCCACAGGGCCAAGTGAGCTTTTTCCATCACTTGGCGTCCGTCGTCCGTCGTCCGTCGTCTGTCGTCCGTCGTCCGGTGTCGTTAACTTTTACAAAAATCTTCTCCTCTGAAACTACTAGGCCAAATTTTACCAAACTTGGCCACAATCGTCATTAGGGTATCTAGTTTAAAAAATATGTCCGGTGACCCGGCCAACCATCCAAGATGGCCGCCATGGCTAAAAATAGAACATAAGGGTAAAATGCAGTTTTTGGCTTATAACTCAAATACAAAAGCATTTAGAGCAAATCTGACATGGGGTAAAATTGTTTATCAGGTCAAGATCTATCTGCCCTGAAATTTTCAGATAAATCAGATAACCTGTTAGTGGGTTGCTGCCCGTGAATTAGTAATTTTAAGGAAATTTTGCTGTTTTTGGATATTATCTTGAATATTATTATAGATAGAGATAAACTGTAAACAGCAATAATGTTCAGCAAAGTAAGATTTACAAATAAGACAACATGACCGAAATGGTCAGTTGCCCCTTTAGAAGTTATTGCCCTTTATAGTCAATTTTTAACCATTTTTCGTAAATCTTAGTAATCTTTTACTAAAATCTTCTTCTCTGAAACTACTGGGACAAATTAATCCAAACTTGGCAACAATCATCATTGGGGTATCTAGTTTAAAAAGTGTGTGGCGTGACCCGGCCAACTAACAAAGATGGCCGCCATGGCTAAAAATAGAACATAAGGGTAAAATGCAGTTTTTGGCTTATAACTCAAAAACCAAAGCTTTCAAAGCAAATCTGACATGAAGTAAAAATGTTTACAGGTCAAGATCTATCTGCCCTGAAATTTTCAGATGAATCAGTCAACCTGTTGTTGGGTTGCTGCCCCTGAATTGGTAATTTTAATGAAATTTTGCTGTTTTTTTTTATGATCTTGAATACTATTATAGATAGAGATAAACTGTAAAAAGCAATAAATGTCGACAAAGTAAGATCTACAAATAAGTCAACATGACCGAAATGGTCAGGAGTTATTGCCCTTTATAGTCAATTTTTAACCATTTTTCGTAAATCTTAGTAATCTTTTACAAAAATCTTCTCCTCTGAAACTACTGGGCCAAGTTCATTATAGATAAAGATAATTGTAAGCAGCAAGAATGTTCAGTAAAGTAAGATGTCCAAACACATCACCATCACCAAAATACAATTTTGTCATGAATCCATCTGTGTCCTTTGTTTAATATTCACATAGACCAAGGTTTTTCGAAAAACTCAAAGTTTTGTAAACAGGAAATTTATAAAAATGACCAAATTATTGATATTCATGTCAACACCGAAGCCACGAAACATCCACCAGTATCGACCCAGTGGTGTAAATAGTTGTCAAAGGTACCAGGATTATAATTTAGTACGTCAGACTCGTGTTTTGTCTACATAGGACTCATCAGTGACGCGCATATGAAAATAGTTATATGTTGAAGAGCATTGAGGATCCAAAATTCCAAAAAGTTGTGCCAACCCTGTTACTTATCGATAAAATACATTAGACAAAGAGAAAATAAACACATTAATTAATTTCATACTATAAGTACATACCTTGCAGGAGATAGCAGTCATGTTGTATGTTTTTTTTATATCTCTTTAATTTATATTGATTACGGTAATCCATGGTTTAAAGATGCACTCGATTATGTTAAAATGTTATGTGAATCTGGTTTAAAGGTGCACTCGTTTATGTTTTTATAATGTTATATTATTTACCACTAGTAGTACATTCTATAAAGATATTCCTTTTTCACTCATTGTCATATAAAAGAATATGAGTATTATAACATGTATGCTATTTTTTTCGGATAATACAGTGCACTTTTTTCAGCCTCCTGCTTCCCGGACAGTTGGTTTAAATGTAAACGGGAATCCACAGTTTGCATCCTGGGCAACTGAGGAAATTGTAAACAGAAAATATTTGGAATAAACAAGTATCAATTTAAAAAAAAAAAAAAGTTGTGCCAAATACGGCTAAAGTAATCTATGCCTGGTATAAGAAAATCCTTAGTTTTTCGAAAAATTCAAAGTTTTGTAAACAGGAAATTTTCGAAAATTCAACTTTAAAATGTGTTTTTATATAAAACCATCATTCACGCAATTAACCTTCAAATTTCATGCAAGGACCGAAGCCCCTAAATTCGGCAATTAATGTGTTAAACGCAAGACTTCAGGAATGTCCGTAGAACGGACAACCTTGGTTCGGAAGTTGAATTTTGACCTGTGAACTTTACTAATACTTTTAAAATTCCCGCCATTTAAACTTCAAATCATTTCTATATTTAGAACGACAGGAAGTTGTGAAAGAAGAAACTGAGTCAAACTGAAAACTGAAACATCAACATGTAATTCTTGCCAACATTCGCAGTGTTTACCTGTTAACTATCTCATATGTTCTTATAGCCACTTTTCCAATAATAGTTAAAAACTCTTCAGGTAAAAATTGTTGTTGGTGCCGAGTTGATTTATTTGTGCGTCGCGTAAAAAATATTATGCTACAAAAGGGGATTTCCATGTTTCACGACTCTGATCCAAATCAGCAAAAAGTGACTGACTTGTATACTATAGTCATGAGTCAATTAGATAAACATGAATTTAGACATGATATCAGAAGACACTAGATTATAAATACATTGTACATTACAAATGCATTAGGATCGTGATATGGTGTAGTATACTATATATTTTTATGAACAAATAAGAAAAATCATCTCCTGCTGTGAGTGATCTAAGTGTAGTGGGGTTGCTTCCCATTAGTACAGGTAGAACATATATAGCTAGTCTTAATCAACTGAGCTAGGGAATCGATTCTTTGGCTCAGTGGGTGAACGCACTGCGTGACTGTCACCCAGATGACAAGGGTTCGAATCTGGGTGATGACGATATGAATTTGTAGAGTAGATCTATACGTGCTATCCGGTGACATTTGGCGCCCGACTAAAAAATCCACGATGGTTATCTGGAGTATAGCCAGGGTTTGTGCTGTTAAGAGTCATATATGAAGATATGATGACTCTTGTTGTGGGGGAATAGTGTAGGGGGATTGCTTCCCCTCAGTACAGGTAGAACATATATATTGCCAGTCTTAATCAACTGAGCTAGGGAATCGATGCTTTGGCTCAGTGGGTTAACACACTGACTTCACCTAGACGACCAGAGTTCGAATCCCGGTGATAACGATATGAATTTGTAGAGTAGATACGTGCTCTCCGGTTACATAAGCATCACTTTATTTTAATTCAACAGATTTTCACTTTTCACCTAAAATAATGAAATATACAGTGACAATTAAAGCAAGGATTAACGCATGCAAAAGGGGCGTAAATTAGACCTTATTCAGTTATTCTGGATAATTTGAGACCTTTAATGATTACGAGGGGCGTTAAATTAAAATGTCTTGCAAGTTGAACTTTTAACCGATTTCATAAAACACAGTGAAAAACAAACTTTTTTTACGGATGCACTTTAAATATTGGATTTTCATCGAACTATGCAGCTATCTCAGATATATATTAAGCTTACTGAACCCCAGGTCATTTTGTTTTTTGTTGTATTGCTGAAAGTTTATCAATAGAAAATAAGAAAGTAATGATATATTTCTGTTTTCAGATAAAAAATGTCAATATTTAGTGATTGTCAGATAGTCCTGGACTTGACTACCAGTGTCAACTTAAAAAAAAAGACAGAAATCAGGAAAAAGATCACTGAAAATGGAGGAATTATTTCTTACCTTGTCACCAAGAAGGTATGTACAAGGCAATAATAAATTTTGAATGAAAATTTGCTTGTTGAACAATTCATATGAACTACTATTCAAAATTTTATTCAAAGTAATAGACCACTTTCGAGTTCATCCGTCACCGGAAAAAACTCGTCAATTATACGCGCCTTTATCATCGTCATTTGTGCGTTTAGGGGCGTCGTCACTTCCTTCCAATGTTGAGCGAGTGGTTGGAAAACTATAATTCTATATTGTACGAATTATTCGGCAAATTGAATTCTCAAAATTGACAATCAACACTGCTGTCATTAGGGAAATGTCAGTAAGTACCTACAGAGCAACCATTATTTCTAGTTTATCCTGCACAAAGACGATCACTAAGACGCTTGATGAACGTAAATAGTGCAGGGATACAGGCGAGCCCCTCTATCTGGTAAATGACGTCATAAAGGCGTGCATAATTGACGAGTTTTTGCCGGTGACGGATGAACTCGAAAGTGGTCTATTCAAAGTAAAAATTAGCTTCAGGTCACCCACACAATTGGTGTCCCTTTGATCATAGTTTTTGAAGAGATTTTATTGTAAAGCAAATATCCATCAGAATTTCAGTCTTATTTAACTTTATAAAAATAATGAGATGTGGTATGATTGCCAATGAGACAACTATCCACCAAAGTTCAAATGAAGTGGATGTAAGCAATTATTGGTTTGTTTTTTCTAAAAAACTAGTAATTACGATGCGAAATATGTTCTTGTTACCCCCCTTTGGCCGATCATTTGATATTCTCGCATAACTGATTTTGAATTGTGTTCACTCCACCTTTAGTTTTAAAGTGAATTCTTTTTCCTAGTCATTACATTAGAATATGTTAGAGTAATCAGATCGAAATACATGCTATTAATCATATGTAAATAATTTAGTATTTTGTATTTTGTCTTCATGTATGTCATTATTATTATTTAGTTTTTATAGGCTAGCCTAAAGGGAGTGTTTCATTCCTTAGGTGTTTGAATTTTCAAGGGAGTGTTTCATCCTTTGGATTCATCAGTGTATATATGTCTCTTTAAGGTACTCTACTTTTAGGAGAGATTTCCGTGAGTATCTCCTAAGTAGATCTAGCAGCTGAAGAAGTGTTTTATTCTTCCTGCTTGGAGTTGAACTTTCAAGAGAGTGTTACATCTCTTGGGTTTAACCACATCTGTAACTTGTTTGGTTTTGTTTGGCGGGCTAGTTTGGCGGATATTTAATTTTTGTGGCCCGCCTTAATTTATATTATTCTAGTTTAACTGAATAAGTATTAATATTTGTATATGTATTGGTAATTGTTCTTTATATTATTGTAATTCATGTATGTAAAGATTTATGTTTTCGGCCAAATAAATTTATATTATTATTACAGTCTTTTATGAAGCCAAGAAGTAATTGGTTTGTTTTTTCTAAAAAACTAGTAATTACGATGCGAAATATGTTCTAGTTACCCCCCTTTGGCCGATCATTTGATATTCTCGCATAACTGATTTTGAATTGTGTTCACTCCACCTTTAGTTTTAAAGTGAATTCTTTTTCCTAGTCATTACATTAGAATACGTTAGAGAAATCAGATCGAAATTTACCCACCCGCCCTCTCCTTTTTTTTTTATTTTTGTCAAATTTCTAGTTTATTTATTTTATTTTATTTTTGCATTTTATGCATCAGTAACTTATGTGGCGGATATTTAATTTTTGTGGCCCGCCTTAATTTATATTATTCTAGTTTAACTGAATAAGTATTAATATTTGTATATGTATTGGTAATTGTTCTTTATATTATTGTAATTCATGTATGTAAAGATTTATGTTTTCGGCCAAATAAATTTATATTATTATTACAGTCTTTTATGAAGCCAAGAAGTAATTGGCATCTGTACATGTAAGGCTTATATATGACAACAAGAAAAATCCATGCTGTTTAGTCTGCTATAAAAGTCTCCAAACATGAAAAATTAGAAAACAATTCAATTCAGCAAACACTGAATTACAGACTCTTTGATTGGTTATTAACTGCGCCCTGGTGTGTTGTTGTAGCATGCTTGCCTCAAGTGCAGGAGATTGTGGGTTTGAAACCAAGAAGTATAACACAAAAGACTTTATTATTGGGTATTTGCTTCTTTTCTGTGATGCAACCGCATTAAAAAAATAAGAACAAGGACTGGTTTACCCTGAGTAAGAATTATGTGTTAAGGGTATACTGAGATGATCTGATTAATAGGGTAAAATTAAATAAATCAAGAATTCAAAATTGATACTTTTAGCTTGAAGAGTATTAGTTCAGGATCAAAATAAGCTAAAATTGATAGGTCATGTAGCTCTTTTCAAGATATTTGACTTATGAAATATGGCAGAAAAAGGCTGACTTGGACTTTAACATTATATATGCAATGGTATTTTTTAGGTCTCAAATCAAAAGGAAGAAAATTAAGAATCTGCTTAAATTTTGTCAAATAACCTTTTATGAGCTATTAAGTCTCATGTAAAAAAGATAGATAGGTGTTATTGGGCAAAATATTTTACCTTGTTTGTATGGAAAATCACATTCAAGGAATCTGAACATTTGACACAAATTTCAAAACCTCCCTAATGGCTACATGTCTTCCGTAGAGACTCATTATCATCTTTATTGTCTAGCTTGTTATATGTTTCTGGTTTATTTACAGAGTACACATGTTGTTTGTAATGACCCAGAAAAGGCAGATATCAGTTACAAATGTAAAATGGCCACAAAGTATGGATTACCAGTAGTGTCACTTGATTATATCCATGATTGTGTAGACCAGGGGAGATTACTCAATACAGATAATTACATCCTTGTTGTCTAGTTTGTTATATGTTTCTGGTTTATTTACAGAGTACACATGTTGTATGTAATGACTCAGAAAAGGCAGATATCAGTTACAAATGTAAAATGGCCACAAAGTATGGATTACCAGTAGTGTCACTTGATTATATCCATGAGTGTGTAGACCAGGGGAAATCACTCTGTTGTCTAGCTTGTTATATATTTCTGGTTTATTTACAGAGTACACATGTTGTATGTAATGACCCAGAAAAGGCAGATATCAGTTACAAATGTAAAATGGCCACAAAGTATGGATTACCAGTGGTGTCACTTGATTATATCCTTGATTGTGTAGACCAGGGGAGATTACTCAATACAGATAATTACATCCTGGTTGGAAAGACAAAGTCACAAGAATTCAGCAGTGGCAAAGTACCAGGTAAGTATTTATGCCCCTGCCATAGGGGAGGGGGCAATAAAATTTACCCTTGTCTGTCTGTACCTCAGTCCATACATACATGTAGGTCCCACAGTTGCTTTCCGTTCTCTAACTTTATTTTGCCTCAACCAACTGTTATGAAACTTATACACAATGCTTAATACCACCAATTACAGATCAAGTTTGAATTTTGGTGGTGTCACTTTAACTTTTCTAGAGTTACAAATGTATGCCCCTTTACGAATGAAAACATTTCTGAATTTTTGTTTCCATTCTCTAACTTAAGTTTGCCTCAACCAAATAGTATGAAACTTTATAATACACAATGCTTATTACATGTACAACAAAATACAGATCAAGTTTGAATTTTGGTGATGTCACTTTAACAGTTCTAGAGTTATGCCTCTTTACAAATGTTATAAAACTTATTACTACAAACCCAGATCAATAACAAATTTGGAAAGTATCACTTTTGCCATTCTTCAGTTATGTCCCTTCATATGATATACAAGTGGGGGCATAATCTGTGTCCCATGGACACGTTCCCAATTTATTTATTTTTAAATTGGATAATTATTAAAAACAAAAGAAGTTTTTATCGGTATTTCTCGTTAACTTATTAACTTTTAACTTGGGTTGGCATATCTTTTATCATTTTTCTGTGACATGAAATTGTGTAACCTGATAAAAAGGTATACCAAGGAGAGTACATCAGCCTCCCTCAATAGGAGATCACTCTGACCTACATTTAACATTTTATCTACAATCACATCTTGTAGAATAAAGTAGACTCCATGAAAATAAATGACTCTAAACTAGATTTTATACTTCAATGACTCTATTTAGTTTTATCTCCAAAGTCATAGGTTTAAAGTTTCCTGATATTATATGAAGAATTGTTTGGTTATATATGTATAGGAATGTAGCAGTATCTGGCAAAAAGGGCACTAAATTTTACATTATAATTTATTTTGTAGACAATAAGTGACTTTTGGTTCAAGGGGAGATAAGTGCTGTTATATGTATCTTCAGTTTTGATAAATTAATTTATTTACATAACCCTGTTACTGTATTATTTTGTAGCAAGCAAGTATCAAAGTAAAGATGTGACAAAGAAGAAAATCAAAATAGATCCCAAAGGTGTTAAAGTGTGGCACCCTGGTAATAAAAATTCACCTGATTACAATGAGGAGAAATATGAAGTGGCCAAGTTTGCTATGTTTCAGGTAATACTATTTACCAATTATCACAATTTGATATTTGTATTAATTCATACATGATACATAATGATTGCAGTGAGTGCTATTAAAGCAATGTATTTTGATTTTTTTCAGATTAAATTTCTTGTAATTTTCAATTATTTTTTAAGAGGCCTATTCTTTTTAGTTTAAAATAATGGAGAATGCAAAGGAACAATTGTTGTATAGTTTGATCGGCCTTACTCTGTTACATTTGTATGTCAATCTGTGTTTAAGGAGGCTCCTGGGTACAAAAATTTTAGCAAAAAATTAAACCTTTACTTTTTCATTACAAATTTTATTTATTACACTATAAGTTGTTACTTTATGACATGGTACAAAAAACAACCCACAAAAATGATTTGGTTTGGCCCCAGATGACTTTAAAACTTGAAAAAGCTCCAAATTATCTCCCTTTGGTGCGAAAATGCCATTTTTTGGCCTTAAATTTGAAATATCTTGTTTAACTCATCGGTGACCTATATTTTTTATTATTGTTTTCAAATAAGCTGTACATAAACTAAATTATTGTAAAATTTAAGCGATTTTTTATATTAGGTTATTTTTTTATTTCGATATTTCCTCTTTTTCTCCTATTAGTTCAACAGAAAAAAAGGACATTAACAAAAATGTATGCTTTTTCCAGAGGCAGATTTTAGCTTAAATGAACGGTGACCCCATTTTTTTATTTCATTTTTCTTTTAAGTATATGATAAAGTTCAGTTATGAAAAAATATAGCGAAATCCTATATTAGAAAAAAAAAATCATTTATACCCAGGAGCCCCCTTAAGGGCTGGAAGTTTTTTAAAGTGTTTTAAAGAACTATAAAATAGTACCATTCTTTTTCTATTTATTAGAAACCTTTTTGTTTTATCATCCAAAATAAAATGAAGGTTCTATGAAGATTTTATATTTCAGAAATATGACAAGTTAAAAGAGACCACGCTGTTTTATAATTTGGAGATACATGTAGCTGAGCCGGTGGATTTGAACAGATCAGACTGTTATAGATTCAGGATATATTCACACTATGGTTCTACACAGGACATACAGGTAATGCTGCACATAAATTATCAATCAATAATAATACATTTCTTGTATTTTAAATATAATCAAAAGCATTCATCTGTTTCATAGTGGATCACAAGACCAGGTAGAGTGAGTTTTACTTTTGCACTTTAATTGTACTAAATGTATTTAAAGATAGGGATTTTGCATTTTCAGAAAGGTATTACACTGTTGAATAGCACTTAAGATTGTATGAAAGTCATGGAAAAAGGCAATTTAAATTTTCAAAACCAAAGTAATAATCTTAAAGATGAAGTGGACAGAAAATTCACAGATTCAGTCTTTTTTACCTGTCCTAAGTCAGGAATCTGATGTACAGTAGTTGTCGTTTGTTTATGAAATATATACGTGTTTCTCATTTCTCGTTTTTTATAAAGATTAGACAATTGGTTTTCCTGTTTGAATGGTTTTACACTAGTAATTTTGGGACCCTTTACAGCTTGTTGTTTGGTGTGAGCCAAGGCTCTGTGTTGAAGGCCATACATTGACCTATAATGGTTTACTTTTTTAAATTGTTATTTGCATGGAGAGTTGTCTCATTGGCACTCACACAGCATCTTCCTATATCTATTTTTGTTATTTTTAGGAAGTTGGCAGTCAACAAAGTAACCTACCTAATAATAAATTTTTATTTCCAGGAAGCTGTTGTGGAATATCGCTATATCATTACATCAGATGATGCTCTACATGTGTATGCTTATCTGTATACTGAACAGTCAAGACCTCCACGTAATATGAATGTCATTTATCAGCCAATGATGAGAAATATTGGATCTAGAAAATTTCAAAAGGTATATCATTTTGTTAAACAGATAATTGTATCATTAATAAAGTAAATTTTGATTTAAATAAATATATAGAAGTTTAACTTTTAAATCTTGAGAAGGACATAAGAAAGTGATGAATTCAAAGATAATGATGCATGTTCACACAGTAATATGTGTGTGAAGAATTATTGAAATCTGTGGATGATGCTTTGATAATAAAATAAATGCTTTAAAGGGAAACTTCGCAAAAAATCAAAAATTGATATTATGTCCATTCTGTATAAAAATGCTCAAATTTATAAATATTAAAGTTTTATTCCGCTAGATAAGAGATCACCATCGATTTTAAATTTTGAGTATCAGTTCTCTGCCTTCCGCCATTTTGTTATCTTGTCCAAATAAAAATCCCGATATGTCTATAAACCACAAAGACACAAAACTACAGTAACCGATGTAGTCTTTATTACGTGATGATATCTTGTCAATCGTACGATTGTTTTATCTGACTAACTAACTTGATACGGAAAATGTTCTTATTTTTTTAATAACCATATAGTCTGTTATTTTTAAACTGTTAATATTGGAATTAGTTAAAAAGTCAAAGTTCAAATCATAAATAAGTGTTCCGTGAAAATTGTTTTCGAAAATCTAATTCGTTCATAATTCTTTAAAGTAATATACTTTATTCAAATAAATTAGGATCTTCGCTCCACTGGTCACCCGCATGGCTTAAGGTATTACTCCCAAAGGTATTGTGAGGGGTGTAAGGTGACACGTCCAGGTATTCAAGCGATTTCCTGTCGGGCTTGCAAGTTCATGCATCGTTTCACTTCTGTAGGTATTGATCAGTGTACACGGCCGATAACTTATAACTTTCCATTTTGAACTATCAGGTGCATTTATAATATACATCTCTGTCTTGCGTGTCCGAAAGTGATGTAATATACTAGTCATTACTTAACTCATACGCTTGTTTATAAATAAAATTTCTATTGTAAAGAATATTATTTAAAAAAAAAAAAATGATACAAAAAAAAAAAAAAAATGGAGATATACAAATATACGCATTTTTTCCAAGGGTTAATTTGGGAAAATCAGAGACATATAATTGTATTATATGTCTCTGGGAAAATGTAATATTTACTCGTTGTCAATAGTAATGGACATAGTTGGATCATTCCAGAAATGTTGATAAAAAAAATGTGCGCACTTGTCGACGATTCGTTTATACGCCCGGATAGAAAGTTACGGAACTACAGCGCAATTTAAAATGTATACATGTATACATTGAAAGAAACATACCTTTTGTGCAAATTGGGGTAAAAGTTTTGTAAATAGACTAGTCCACGTATACCAACAGTATGTAATCATCCAATTCGATAGACTATCATATACCAAAAGAAGAAGAAGAAGAGGACCAATTTGATTTAAATACAGGTCGATCTATAACTTGCTTTGGTTCATCGAAGTTATGAACATAGTAAAATCACAGATTTATATATCAATTAGATTGTTCTCGAATAATAGATTGTTCTCGAATAAAGAAAGAAATTTGTCATCACCATAATTGTTCCGACATATGCACCTGGACGTACACTAATAATCCCCGAAGGATGTGAATATTTTCTAGGAAAGCTATTGAGTATTAAAGTTTCAAATCATTTTCGGGATTTATTTTCTTTCTTGATATTCAATGACAGCAAATTTAAAGAATAAACTGCTTGTCAGATATTTGTCCGCTTTAGGGGTATTCTTGCCAGTTGAACAGACTTATAATTACATTCAAAAATAGGGAAAGATGACATTAAATTCGTTGTCTTTTGTTTTTAAACATCTTTGGTCAAATAGTTATTAAGTATTATACGTTGTGAGACGAAGACTATTTTAATAAGGACGTCCCCGATTATGATTAAATTTGGTTGACCTTTTTCACACTTGATAAAAAAATATCTATTCGTAATTTTTCGATTCCTTTCCAAGAAGACCTTAAATTTGCTGTCAATTTTTTAAAACTTCTCAAGTAGAAAAATATTTTTTCTTTATTCGTTCATATTATATTCTACTTCGGTAGAGTTATCTTCAGTGAGTTCCAGTTATTAATTTATACGTGGCTTTTAAAAAGTCTAAATCTAAGTGTTCTCATTCATTTATTTGCCTAATAAAGACAAATAAAAATACTTTGGTAAAGCTATTTATAATTTCTAAGTACTCCTTTTTATTAGACATCAATCAAGGACAAAAGGTGTAAATCATTTTGATCGGACATATGATTTAAGTTTCCCTCTTTAACCGAAAATTGTGTATTTCTTAGTAAATTAACTTATTTAGATTCAAATAAATAATAGCACAAAACATAATTAAATAATTCCACGGCGATCAATTTTTATTTGTCACCAACTTGAATATATATTTTAAATATGTATATTGAATGCTCCCTTGTCTTATAATTCACTGATCCGAATAGACAGTCACACCTGGCAAAGTGTGCCCGAGAGGCGTGGTTAAATACCGAAGTGCAAATAACAATTTACCTTTCAACAAGCCATCTACGAGTATTGCCACAGAACCGTGAATACACACATCCTATCAACCAAGTCATAGCAGAGATAGTAAAAGGTCGATAAGAGTACACCAACATATTGTCTTTACAGATTATTGTTCTTTACTTTGTTCACCTTATCAGTCCGAAAATATATTAATTAAAAATAAATTTATAACTTTTTGTGTTGTCTACAAAAATAATTCGAATATATACGTTTAACATAGAAAATTTATCTCATGAATATGTACAATTGAATGTCTGTGCGTTTTATCTTCTTATTATCGGATGGTTATTTAGATAAAGCATAAGTCATCGGCGCGCTTACGATTACGTTAAAATATGATTAAAAACCAAGACTTTTAATGATTGTATTTTAAATCCCGGCATGCAAAAACCAGGAGAAAACGTCACGACCTACAGGAAGTAGTTAATATTTTTTCATTAAATATTGAATTTCTCCTTTATTACTGCACATATAGCGATAAAACTTTGTGAATATATATATTATGTCATAATGAACATATTTAAACCATAAGTAAAAAATCGTGAATTTTCCCTTTAATGACCATCATATACATTGAGTTTCAGAGGTATGGCCTTTTCATTGTTATATTTGTGTTTTAGGTAATTATATCTTTTCACCAAAACACAATTTGCTTTTGGAATATACAAATCTATGAATACAAATTTAGTTGTTTTAAGCTAGTTTCATTTTAGATTTTTTTTATTGATTTTATGCCTTTTATATCAAAGAATTTCATGAAGTTTGAAGGTTCACACTTGAAGTTTGACATGATAACTACCGGGTAAGTCTGATTGCATTAAATGTAAATTTTGTAGATGGTAGAAGAATATGGAATGGATACTCGTCCCTTATCTCCTTCTGTCGTAGAGTTGATGGAACATATCTGGAAAGAGGCTACAGGTGAAATTGAAGAAGTTATCAGTTCACCCTTACAGAGCCTCAAACTAGAACAGGTAAGTATATTTAAAAAAGAAGATGTGGTATGAATACCATTGAGACAATGTCTCACAAGCAACTAAATAACACAAAAAATTAATAACTACAGGTCACTGTTTGGCCTTCAACAATGAGAAAAGCTTAAATACATAGTCAGCTACAAAAGGCCCTGAAATGACAAATATAAAACAATTCAAACAAAAAAACACAAAAACAGCCTAATGTATGTACAAAAAAAATGGTTCATTTAAACTATCATTATGTCAGATCCATAAAAATTATTACTAAAAAATCACATAAATTTCAAAATTCATTTATTTGACCTATTTTATCAAATTTTATCCTAACTTTGAGTGAATTATATAAATTCATACACTGACACAGACTTATTCACTGCTCAATTACTTTAACTTTTAGTATTCAAGATCTGTATTTTATTTGTATATGCTATTTAAGTTTTTGTTACCATTTTAGATAGAGAAAGCAGAAGCTATTTTATTAAAATGTAAAAATTGCGGTGACAACCAACAGAGAACAGGTCTAGTCGATGAATTCTACAGCTGTTTGCCACATAGGAGAAAACATACACCATCAGACACAGAACTTAAAGCTTGGCTTTCTCAGAAACAAGATATATGTCAGGTAATGGTCGCATTTGACTGGTTAATATAAAAGAAACACTTTCTACAAAGTAATTACTATTAAAAAAAGATTGGTAGGTATCTATTTTTAATTGTTTATTTTTTTTCTGACTCACCTATTGCACCTAGGGGCATTATGTTTTTTGGTCTGTGCATCTATTAGTTCTTCCATCCTTCTGTCTGTTTGTCTGTCTTTGCCACTTCAGTTTAAAGTTCTTGGACAGGGTAGTTTTTGATGTAACTGAAGTCCAATCAACTTCAAAATTAGTACATGTTCTTTATGATATGATGTTATTTTAATGCCAAATAAGAGTTTTTACCTCAATTTAGAGGTCCACTGAACATAGAAAATGATAGTGTGAGTGGGGCATACATGTACTATGGAGATATTCATGTTTTATGACAGTTTCCTTGATAGCTTACATTATGGTTTTGGTTTTGCTTATTTTTATGCCCCACCTACGATAGTAGAGGGGCATTATGTTTTCTGGTCTGTGCCTCCGTTCGTCCCTTGGTCCGTTCGTTCGTCCTGCTTCAGGTTAAAGTTTTCGGTCGAGGTAGTTTTTGATGAAGTTGAAGTCCAATCAACTTGAACCTTAATACACATGTTCCCTATGATATGATCTTTCTAATTTTAATGTCAAATTAAAGTATTGACCCCAATTTCATGGTCCACTGAACAAAGAAAAAGATAGTGTGAAGCTCAGGTTAAAGTTTTTAATCAAGGTAGTTTTTGATGAAGTTGAAGTCCAATCAATTTGAAACTTAGTACACATGTTAACTATGATATAATCTTTCTAATTTTAATGCCAAATTAAAGTATTGACCCCAATTTCAGGGTCCAGTGAACATGTAAAATGATAGTGCGAGTGGGGCATCCGTGTACTATGGACACATTCTGTTCAACTTTATTGTTTACATCCTTTTCATTAAGTCTCGTGTGCAATATCTAATAAGCATATGACATTTCCATATTATTGCATAATAATTACATTAGATGTAAGTTTCATTATAATACGTTATTCTGATTGGCTAACATGTTATTCCGTAAACAATTGCATCAGACAATAACATTTATCATGCATGATGACACGAGGTCCCACAAAAAAGTGCACAGGTGAATTAAATAAAACTGGATAAAAATCGTGTTTTCATGATTTTAGCTAAAAAAAATGTAATTATTAGTATTGAATACTTCTTTTTGAAACTTTATAGGGTTGTAAAAGCGTTGACCGTGCGTACATTTTTAGAATGAAGCGCTTCCGCGCTTCATACAAAATGTACTTCGGTCAACGCTTTTACCACCCAATAAATTTACAAAAAGAGGCATTCAATTCTTAATTACTTGTCTCAAGATTCATACTTTGCACTCTATAAGTATAGATCATCGGGTTTTCTGCACATTGATATCGTAAATATCAGCCGTAAGCCACAAGGCCTAAATTAATATATTGTTTGTTTCCCCAATCCCAACCCTGCCAAGCAAGGTGTGGGTAGGTAGGTAGGGAAATCATTTTTTTTTTTCCAAAAAGCCTGAATAGTATCATAGTATTGGACGATGCTGCAAGCCGAAAAATCTGAAATGAATAAAATAATTTTCGACTTAGTTTTGACAATAAAGTTTTATGAGTAGCACCGTTTTTGAAAGGTTGTTCAGGATTGGGGAAACAAACAATATTTTATTTTAGGCCCAATGTGAACCTTGTTGGTGAGTGAGCTCAGGCAATGAGCAAAAAAGCTTCACATTGTGTGATATTTTACGTATCTGTTTGAAGAAAACATGATTATCAGTTTATCCTTCTTTTACTGTTTTTTCCCCCTCCCTAAAACAGTTTTACACTTGACAAAAGGAAGCTTGATAATGTCTCCTCTCTCATTGTGACGTTGCTGATAACTATTTGTCAGACATTGTGATGTTGCTAATAATGTCTGCTCTTTTCTCAAAGCCATGATACAAGAAATATGGAGCGACTAAGGAGGGTGATATATGCATAGGGAAAGAGGATAAATTAACATACAGCATAGCAGCATTGGAATATCAAGCAATTGAAACATTTTGTGAGAACTAATTAAAGTAAATTTACTAATTATTTTGGTTATATAAATAAGTATCTGTAAATCTGTCAGATTTTTCACATCTTAAGTTAGGGCTATGTAGATTAAACAATTGAACATATAGCTAGGCTAAACTTTAATTTAATTTGACATATTTCAGATGATTAAAGATATGGTAGCTGTGAGTGAGTCTACAAACTGGTCGACCAGAAGTAGTACGGAGGCCAAGTATAAAGCATTACGATGTAGACTGGATGGTTTAGAGATTACAGATACAGAATATAAACAGATCAAGGAACACATTATACAGTCTCTAAAACAGTTGGTATTATACTTGACATATTTGTGATTCAGTTATTCAGGTGTAAAATTTATTGAATTAGTGACTTGAAATTAAAAAATTACTTTGTGTGTTTATAATTTCAATTTTGACATGATTTGAGATTAATTATGGCAATTTCTGAATAAAGCTGCATACAGATATAATTAAATTAGTTAAAGGGCTTTTTTACTTCAGGAAAACTTTATAAAATATAGATTGACATATTTTAAAAGTAAATGAAGAGATGATAAAACCATTAACAAAAGAGGGACAAAAGATACCAAAGGGACAGTCAAACTCGTAAATCTAAAACAAACTGACAACGTCATGGCTAAAAATGAAAAAGACAAACAGAAAAACAATAGTACACATGACACAACATAGAAAACTAAAGAATAAACAACATGAACCCCACCAAAAACTAGGGATGATCTCAGGTGCTCAGGAATTAACAATTTACACAGTTGCATTATTTCTTACATGCACTACTGGATAAGGAATTATTATTTGTCAGAAAACAGTTTAGTGAACCTTTTTATTTTATAGTACTAACAATCACATTATTTTCAGAAATGACCAGCTTATAGTAGAAAATATATTCTGTGTTCATCGACAAGTAGAAGAAGACAATTTTAGGAAAGATTTGAGACCTCAGAAGTTGTTGTTTCATGCCTCAAAAGTACAGAACTTTGTAGGAATATTATCTAGGTGAGAACATACATATCAGAATAGAATGTTGATTTGCATTTTCTTAAAAGCATGTACATTTTTGTAATGAAATTGAGAATGGGAATTTTTTAAAGAGACAGCAACCTTACCAAAGAGCAGAAAACATCCTAAGGTCCACCAATGGGTGTTCAATCATGCAAAAAACTAAAACTGGAAGGGGCTTTTGCTGGACCCTAAACACAAATGTGTACTAGTTTAGTGAAAATTGACGTTACACTATAACTAGGACTATTTTCAATAGATAACAGTACATTAAAGAAGTTTTTGATATGCATGGAGTAAAAAAATTAAAAAAATATAACAGTAAGCTCATGAATATTGACCAACTAGATGATCTTTCATGTTAATTATATATAATTACATTAGATGTATGTTCATTATAATACGTTATTCTGATTGGCTAACTACACATCACATGTTATTCCGTAAGCAATTGCATCAGACAATAAAATTTATCATTCATGATGACACGAGGTCCCACAATAAAGTACACAGGTGAATTAAATAAAACTTGATAAAAACCATGTTTTCATGATCCTAGCTAAAAAATGTAATTATAAGTATTGAATGCTTCATTTTGTAACTTAATAGGGTTGTAAAAGGGTTGACCGTGCATACATTTTTAGAAGCGCTTCCGCGCTTCATACAAAATGTACTTCGGTCAACACTTTAACACCCAAATAAATTTACAAAAAGATGCATTCAGTTCTTAAATAATAAGAAAAAACACATAACATGATATGCCTCAATACTCAATTACTCAATATACTGTGGGTATTATTAGTTATCTTGGTGTAATCAGGGGTGTACGGAATTTTACACCGTTGTTGAAAATTTATACACCCTGAGGCGCAGCCGAATGGGTGTATGAATTTTCAATAACGGTGTTAAGTTCTGTACACCCCTGATTACACCAAGATAACGAATTTATCTCTTATGAGCAATATTCCTTTACTCATTTTGAAACCAGGATGTAAAATTGTAAAAATGGTAATGAAAAATTTCCAGCGTAATATTTTTTCAATGTCCATGCTGCTGCACATTGTCAAATACTTTTTTACTTTATTTTTTGGAAAAAATTCAGAAAATTTTGGTGTTTTAAGTTTACAAAAAAAAAAAATTTTCAAATTATTATTCATTTTCTTAATTTTCTTTATTTTTCTTTATTTTGGCAAATTTTTTGGGCAAAATTTCATTTTATTTTTAAATTTGGCAAAATTTTATTTATCCCTGGGTGAACTAGGGTGGGGTGTTATTTACGACGGGGTAGTCAACCAATCAGATTGCAGTATTTTTGCTGCATAAGAAATAAGATTTTTTATTGCTTGATGATCAATTGTATTTTTATGAATTTTTAATTCATGGCTTTAGCAAAGACTTCATACCAGCAATTAAATTTTCATTAAAAATTTGAAATTGTAGTTTATTTAAACCAATGAAATCTGTAAAATTATTTTATCCCACAATAGAAAATTATTCCACAGTAGTTACAGAAAAAGAAATTATATTAGATAAGATAACAAAATGTTTACAAATATAAAAGGAGACACCAATTTCTCATTAAACCTGCTCTTTAAAACACTGAAGGAAATTTTACTTTAAATGTAAATATTTTTTGCAGAGGATTAATGCTGCCTAAAGTTGTAGTGGACGATTTTGGGGGAACAAGAACAGATGCAGGAATGCTGGGAAATGGTGTCTACTTTGCCAGTTCTGCTAGGTAAGTAAATGTAATTCTGTTTAGATAGACGTGTAAATGCTACTTTGACTGCTATATATATTTAAGGTAAGATACATGTGAATAGAAATAGTGGAATTTCAGAAACTATTGCATGCATTTAAAATTGTCATTTTTTAAGATCTATTAACCAAAATGTGTGACTGATAATTCAATTTCAGCTTATATCAGAACATGCAAGTTCTTATTAATGCAATACTCATCCAGTCCCATTATTCACATTTATAAAACCCTTGCATCAATTTACTTAGAGATTGAAACATAAATGTTTGGAAATGCAACTTACTTTTATTTTTCAAAAGTGCAAAGTGCTAATTGTATAATTGGGTGCCAAAAAAGTTGATGATATCAAAATACATAATTAACAACACCTGGTACCTTTATATTGCAGTACCAGTATACAGTACTCAGACCAAAGTAAATGTAAGGGAACCAGGATGATGCTAGTCAGTAATGTTGCCCTTGGCAACTGTAAAGATTTCACAGAATACCACAAAGATCTACAGGGGCCTCCAGAGGGGTATGATAGCTGTCATGGTGTAGCGTCATCAGAAGAGCAACCATCAGAATTCAAGGTATAAAATCAGAGGCAAATGCACCTTCTATGTTGTGATGAAATTGAAAATAACTATCCTAATGTTTTGGGTGGTTTTTATACCCCCGCTTTACCCGCTTTAAAAAAGGGGGTATACTGTTTTACCTCTGTCTGTCTGTCCGTCAGTCCGTCCGTCAGTCCGTCCATCAGTCCGTCCATCAGTCCGTCCGTCAGTCAGTCCGTCCCATGAAACTTTCGTCACATTTTTCTCAGGAACTTACAATATAAGGATTTCTGAAATTTGGTTTCAGGGTTTATCTAAGTCACCTATACCGTGTGATGCGTTTTCAGATTGATCACTTGACAACTTCCTGTTTACCGAACACTTGTATGATTTTATACATGATAGCCAAGTTGAAAATTTTCGTCACATTTTTCTCAGGAACTACAATACAAGGATTTCTGAAATTTGGTTTCAGGGTTTATCTAAGTCAGGTATACCGTGTGATGCATTTTCAGATTCATCACTTGACAACTTCCTGTTTACCGAACACTTGCATATTTTTACACTATTAATATTATCCACTTGCGGTGGGGGTATCATCAGTGAGTAGTAGCTCACAGTTTACTTGTTATTATTGATCTTTTGCATTAGGATATACTCCAAAAAACTTTTCCTTTCTTTTAAGAATATGAATAAATTCACCACTTTTGACTTATTAAAAATCTAAGCAAGGTAAATAATTCTTTGCAGTTAATCCAGTTTCAGCTAATTTTGAAATAGAAGGTACAATGTCCAATGAATGTTAAGCAGGGGTTCTGATCCCGAATCCCACTTACTGTTTTGTAAGATTCCCTGTATCCCACTTGCACTACATGTATGTAAGTAACCAATTCTCTTTTTGTCGAGCCTTCGACTTTAGTCGAAAAAGCGAGACTAAGCGATCCTACTTTCCGTCGGCGTCTGCGGCGGCGGCGGCGTCAACAAATATTCACTCTGTGGTTAAAGTTTTTTATACGACCGCTTCAAAATTTTCGTCGTATATTGCTATCACGTTGGCGTCGTCGTCTGTGCGTCGTTGTCGTCGTCGTCGTCGTCGTCGTCCGAAAATACTTTTAGTTTTCGCACTCTAACTTTAGTAAAAGTGAATAGAAATCTATGAAATTTTAACACAAGGTTTATGACCATAAAAGGAAGGTTGGTATTGATTTTGGGAGTTTTGGTCCCAACATTTTAGGAATTAGGGGCCAAAAAGGGCCCAAATAAGCATTTTCTTGGTTTTCGCACTATAACTTTAGTTTAAGTTAATAGAAATCTATGAAATTTTGACACAAAGTTGATGACCACAAAAGAAAGGTTGGGATTGATTTTGGGAGTTTTGGTTTTAACAGTTTAGGAATTAGGGGCCAGAAAAGGGCCCAAATAAGCATTATTCTTGGTTTTCGCACAATAACTTTAGTTTAAGTAAATAGAAATCAATGAAATTTAAATATAATGTTTATGACCACAAAAGGAAGATTGGTATTGATTTTGGGAGTTTAGATCCAAACAGTTTAGGAATTAGGGGCCAAAAAGGGACCCAAATAAGCATTTTTCTTGGTTTTCGCACCATAACGATAGTATAAGTAAATAGAAATCTATGAAATTTAAACACAAGGTTAATGACCATAAAAGGAAAGTTGGTATTGATTTTGGGAGTTTTGGTCCCAACAGTTTAGGAAAAAGGGGCCCAAAGGGTCCAAAATTAAACTTTGTTTGATTTCATCAAAATTGAATAATTGGGGTTCTTTGATATGCCGAATCTAACTGTGTATGTAGATTCTTAACTTTTGGTCCCGTTTTCAAATTGGTCTACATTAAGGTCCAAAGGGTCCAAAATTAAACTTAGTTTGATTTTAACAAAAATTGAATCCTTGGAGTTCTTTGATATGCTGAATCTAAAAATGTACTTAGATTTTTGATTATTGGCCCAGTTTTCAAGTTGGCCCAAATCGGGGTCCAAAATTTAACTTTTTTGATTTCATCAAAAATTGAATAAATGGGGTTCTTTGATATGCCAAATCTAACTGTGTATGTAGATTCTTCATTTTTATACGACCGCAAATTTTGAAAAAATTTTCGTCGTATATTGCTATCACGTTGGCGTCGTCGTCGTTGTCGTCGTCGTCGTCGTCGTCGTCGTCGTCGTCCGAATACTTTTAGTTTTCGCACTCTAACTTTAGTAAAAGTGAATAGAAATCTATGAAATTTTAACACAAGGTTTATGACCATAAAAGGAAGGCTGGTATTGATTTTGGGAGTTTTGGTCCCAATATTTTAGGAATTAGGGGCCAAAAAGGGCCCAAATAAGCATTTTCTTGGTTTTCGCACTATAACTTTAGTTTAAGTTAATAGAAATCTATGAAATTTTGACACAAGGTTTATGACCACAAAAGCAAGGTTGGGATTGATTTTGGGAGTTTTGGTTTCAACAGTTTAGGAATTAGGGGCCAAAAAAGGGCCCAAATAAGCATTATTCTTGGTTTTCGTACAATAACTTTAGTTAAAGTAAATAGAAATCAATGAAATTTAAACACAATGTTTATGACCGCTAAAGGAAGGTTGGTATTGATTTTGGGAGTTTCGGTCCTAACAGTTTAGGAATTAGGGGCCAAAAAGGGACCCAAATAAGCATTTTTCTTGGTTTTTCGCACCATAGCGTTAGTATAAGTAAATAGAAATCTATGAAATTTAAACACAAGGTTTATGACTATAAAAGGAAGGTTGGTATTGATTTTGGGAGTTTGGGTCCCAACAGTTAAGGAAAAAGGGGCCCAAAGGGTCCAAAATTAAACTTTGTTTGATTTCATGAAAATTGAATAATTGGGGTTCTTTAATATGCCGAATCTAACTGTGTATGTAGATTCTTAATTTTTGGTCCTGTTTTCAAATTGGTCTACATTAAGGTCCAAAGGGTCCAAAATTAAACTTAGTTTGATTTTAACAAAAATCAAATTCTTGGGCCTCTTTGATATTCTGAATCTAAACATGTACTTAGATTTTTGATTATGGGCCCAGTTTTCAAGTTGGTCCAAATCAGGATCTAAAATTATTATATCAAGTCTTTTCAATTGCACAGTATTGTGCAATGGCAAGAAATATCTAATTTCACAATATTGTGAAATAGCAAATTTTTTTTTAATTAAGAGTTATCTTTCTTTGTCCAGTAAAGTAAGCAAGAAATATCTGCAAGATTTTTTTTTAATTGGAGTTATCTTTCTTTGTCCAGAATCAACTTAAATCTTTGTTATATACAATATACAATGTATATTCACTTTTTACTACCAACTGATAAATTTAAATAATCTTTACCATTCAGTGATAACAAGCAGTTTTTTTACATCTTAATATTTTATGATGTATTTAAATGAGTAGTAATTGTTGCAAACTTCATTAGAATATTTTAATTGAAATTAGTTTTGGAATAAGGGAGAGGGGGATGTGATTAAAAAATTGGGTTCAAATTTTTCTCATTTGAAATTTCATAAATAAAAAGAAAATTTCTTCAAACATTTTTTTGAGAGGATTAATATTCAACAGCATAGTGAATTGCTCTAAGAGAAAACAAAAAAATTAAGTTCATTTGAATACATTCATTCTGTGTCAGAAACCTATGCTGTGTCAACTATTTAATCACAATCCAAATTTAGAGCGGAATCCAGCTTGAATGTTGTGTCCATACTTGCCCCAACTGTTCAGGGTTCAACCTCTGCGGTCGTATAAAGCTACGCCCTGCGGAGCATCTGGTTGGTCCTGTTTTCAAATTGGCCTACATTAAGGTCCAAAGAGTCCAAAATTAAACTAAGTTTGATTTTAACAAAAATTAAATTCTTGGGCCTCTTTGATATGCTGAATCTAAACATGTACTTAGATTTTTGATTATGGGCCCAGTTTTCAAGTTGGTCCAAATCAGGATCTAAAATTATTATATTAAGTATTGTGGAATAGCAAGTCTTTTCAATTGCACAGTATTGTGCAATGGCAAGAAATATCTAATTTCACAATATTGTGAAATAGCAAATTTTTTTTTAATTAGAGTTATCTTTCTTTGTCCAAAATAGTAAGCAAGAAATATCTTATTGCAAGAATTTTTTTTAATTGGAGTTATCTTTCTTTGTCCAGAATCAACTTAAATCTTTGTTATATACAATATACAATGTATATTCACCTTTTACTACCAACTGATAAATTTAAATAATCTTTACCATTCAGTGATAACAAGCAGTTTTTTTACATTTTATTTACAGTTTATTTTATGATGTATTTAAATGAGTAGTTATTGTTGCAAACTCCATTAGAATATTTTAATTGAGATTAGTTTTGGAATAAGGGAAAGGGGGATGTGATTAAAAAATTGGGTTCAATTTTTCTCATTTGAAATTTCATAAATAAAAAGAAAATTTCTTCAAAAATTATTTTGAGAGGATTAATATTGAACAGCATAGTGAATTGCTCTAAGAGAAAACAAAAAAATTTAAGTTCATTAGAACACATTCATTCTGTGTCAGAAACCTATGCTGTGTCAACTATTTAATCACAATCCAAATTAAGAGCTGAATCCAGCTTGAATGTTGTGTCCATACTTGCCCCAACCGTTCAGGGTTCAACCTCTGCCGTCGTATAAAGCTACGCCCTGCAAAGCATCTGGTTGAAATTTTAATAACTTTCTTAAACTATAATGGATTTCTACCAAACTTGGACAGAAGCTTGTTTATGATCTTAAGATAGTATCCAGAAGTGAATTTTGTAAAAATAAAATTCAAATTTTTCCAAATTTTACTTATAAATGGACTTAGTTTTTCTACGGGGAAACATTACATTCACTCTGTGGTTAAAGTTTTTAGAATTTTAATAACTTTCTTAAACTATCCTGGGTTTGTACCAAACTTGGACAGAAGCTTGTTTATGATCATAAGATAGTAACCAGAAGTAAATTTTGTAAAATAATAAATCCATTTTTTCCATATTTTACTTTTAAATGGACTTAGTTTTTCTGCGGGGAAACATTACATTCACCCTGTGGTCAATGGTGGTTAAAGTTTTTAAAATTTTAATAACTTTCTTAAACTATCCTGGGTTTGTACCAAACTTGGACAGAAGCTTGTTTATGATCATAAGATAGTATCCAGAAGTGAATTTTGTAAAAAAATAAATCCATTTTTCCGTATTTTTCTTTTAAATGAACTTAAATTTTCTTCCAGTTAACCATACATACATGTACAGTCTGCAGTTGTTTTTAAAACATTTATTAGATTCATAAACTATCCTGGATTTTAACCAAACTTAGACAGAAGCTTCTTAAAATCAGAAGATTGTATCAAGAGGAATATTTTTATTGATTTTTTTCCGTATTTTTGTTGAACCTGCGATTTACAGCAAAAGTAGGCGAGACACCGGGTTCCGGGGAACCCTTACAACTTTTTTTTGTAATTTCCCGTGTCCCACTAGACTTTATTTCCAGTTTTCATGGCACAATAATTTGACTTTCAGGTGTCATGCTTATAACAAATCAGCCAATGCCGAGTCACACTTAGACCCCAATGAAGTATATAACTTTCTATTTAGAATTAGCTGTAGAATAAATAATTTGTCTTTAAATACAGGATGATGAGTTTGTGATTTACGAAACTGACCAACAGATGACACAATACTTGGTAGAGTTCTCTGTCAGGGGAGATAACAAGAAGACAATGAACATAGAGGAATTGTCAGACGAAATAGAGGAAGACACAGAAGTAGAAGACAAAAGTAAACCAGTTCAAATAATTATAATATTAAGAAAAACTATGCAGGAAATCAGGTTTCAAGGCCATATTTGAACACAGTATTATTTATAAAATTGATAGCCAATGAGATAACTCTCCAACAGTGATCAAATGACATAGAAGTTAAAAACTATAGATCACTGTACTACCATCAGCTGGTAAAACTTTGTCAAACTTGGGAAATCTTTTAAACATTTATCACTTTGTAAATTGCTTTGGAGGATTGTATCAGGTTTTAACTTTTTTCTTACAGTCTAAAATAAGTACAATCCTGTAAAAAATAATGTTAATATTTCTGAATGTTTTATTTTTTCAAATATGACAACTATTGCACCTATGCTAACTTATTTGGATCTTTTGATAAATATCTTCATAGCTGGCATGTGCTCTTGATATTATTAGCTGCAAAACAGCATAGATAGTTTTTATTTTGATTGGCAATCAGGTTTTTCCTAAAAATATGTTTCCTTGGCTAAATATTCATATTGTTTTGTATTTCAGTTGATTTAAAAGATGTATCTGGAATAAGGAATCCCATGGACAAAGTAGAGCCAGGATTGGTATCTACTTCAGGAGAATCATGTGTTCTTAAATCAGTCCATATCAGAGCTCAGCTTATGGACTTGGCCTCAAAGGTATGATTATAATGAAAACTGGTCATAGCAAAAATCATTTCATAGTTGATATGTTTTTAAAACAAAAGCTTCATCAGATAGATGGGTATCGACTTAAAATATTGATCTCAAGTAGTTTCAAAAAGACAAAGAAAATATTCAGTTTTGTAAGCCTCCTAATCAAGTTAATCTTCACATGCTGCAGGGATAGGAATGGGTTAAATATCTTTGAAAAAATTAGACACAATAGATCTGATACTACAACAACATATTATTTTTAGTTGTCACAAAAATACCTCACCAACCTTGTCTCTACTTTACAAACATATTATATCTTTTTCTTACATCATTTTATATTATACATCAAGTGGACTATCACCATCAAATGGTACAAGCTGGTTATAATAGTCCAAGGTGGATACTGATGTTGTCTTAAAAGCCTTGTGAAACTAAACCTATAAAAAGACAACTGCAAATTATATTATCTTGAAGACGCAACTGTTAGTTGCCAAAAAGCATTCCTTTCAAAAATTATGGGTGTTGTCTTTTATTATATAGATATAGGAAGATGTGGTATGAGTGCCAATGAGACAACTCTCCATCCAAATAACAATTTAAAAAAGTAAACCATTATAGGTCAAGGTACGGCCTTTAACACAGAGCCTTGACTCAAACCGTACAACAAGCTATAAAGGTCCCCAAAAATTACTAGTGTAAAACCATTCAAACAGGAAAACCAAAGGTTTATCTATATAAAAAAAAAACAAGAAAAGAGGGACATGTATAAATAATATAAACAAACCACAACTACTGTACGGGTACATCAGATTCCTGTTATTTTAAACTGTTAGGTTGTAGTACTCCAAGAATACCACAACACCAGTACCTCTACTCTAGAAGCTAAGTATGTATTCCCATTGGATGATATGGCTGCTGTTTGTGGATTTGAAGCTTTTATAAACGGTAAACATATCGTAGGAGAAGTAAAGGAGAAGGAGACGGCTCACAAGGAATACAAGAAGGCAATAAGTGAAGGACATGGAGCCTATCTCATGGATCAGGATGAAGAAACTCCTGTAAATAAATTCTAATGTATCAATGATTCTGACTGGGCTCTTAATATCAAAATTATGATAAGGAAAAAAAAAGAAGATGTGGTATGATTGCCAAAGAGACAATTCTCAACAAAAAAACAAATGACAAAAAATTTAACCACTGTAGGTCACCATATGGCCTTAATCAATGAGTAAATCCAATACCACATAGTCACCTGTAAAAGGCCCAGAAATTACAAATGAAAATTAATGTCCTCATATATAAACAAAATAATGAATGAACACTGTTATGATCTCTTCTTTTTGTTTGTGGTTTTTATTAAACGCAGCAAAAGAAAGTTAAATGAAAATTTAAAAAAATTAAAAATAAAATAAATTATAACCTTAAGTGAGGTGTTGAATACAAAAAAAATATATTTGTCTATGCAAAATTGGTTATGACTTAATAGATATTATACTCTATTCAGGACTTGCATGATATCTCTTATAAATATGGAAATTTAAACCATCCATGTTACTTAGAAATATATGTATTAAAATTGAGTTGGTCTGAGGTAAATTGATAGTTGCCATTGTCAATTGATGATTGCAGCTTTAAAATACAATACAGTTATTACAAACTTTAAAATTCAGCTCTGTGTCATTTTGTGTGTATGTATGTTGTGTGGTTTTTTTTGCTTCCTATTTTTTTCTTTTTTTATATAAAGAAAAGTTTTGGGCTGTAATAAAATTATCAAACTCAATAAATTTAAAAAAAAGATTGTTGATTATTTTTTCCATGGATACCACTGGCTTTGAATTACAAATATTAGTTAGACAAGGCTATTAGTATGTATGTTTTTCTGATTGTAATACATTTGTTGATGGTTCTGTTTAAAGGTTATAATAAGGAATTTCTTTTTAGGATGTATTTACAGTCAGTGTGGGTAATCTACCACCAGGGTGTGTGGCCCTCATCAAGATAACTTATGTATCAGAATTACAAGTAGAGGGAGAATTGATTAACTTTACAATTCCTGGATCTGTGGCTCCTTGGAAACAGGGACCCAGTAATACTGAGGTAAGGGAGGTAATCTACCACCAGGGTGTGTAGCCCTCATCAAGATAACTTATGTATCAGAATTACAAGTAGAGGGAGAATTGATTAACTTTACAATTCCTGGATCTGTGGCTCCTTGGAAAGAGGGACCCAGTAATACTGAGGTAAGGGAGGTAATCTACCACCAGGGTGTGTAGCCCTCATCAAGATAACTTATGTATCAGAATTACAAGTAGAAGGAGAATTAATTAACTTCACAATTCCTGGATCTGTGGCTCCTTGGAAACAGGGACCCAGTAATACTGAGGTAAGGGAGGTATTCTATAATATGGGGCTCTCATTATGGGTCTGATCCAGGATCCTGTTTATTGTTTTGTCAGATTAAAGAAGCCCACTTATCATTGTAATAAGTCAATGGAGATAATTGGGACAACACCTCAAAATGAGGAACTCAAAAGTCATGTGTAAAGAAAAATCTCTGTGTAGTGAAATTGGACATGTTTCTATTTTTTTCAAATGACTGAGCTTAACCATTTGTGGTGATTAGGAAAGTAAAGAAACAAAGAATAAATTTGTAAAAACTATGGAGCTATTGAATATGTTCAAAGTATTAAAATTTTCAAAGAACTTATTGTGTTAAAAAGGGGATACTTTACCACAAGGAGCCGCATCAAAAAGGATGTTCGGAGAATGCTAATTTACGAAAAAAGTAATCTCACTTCGTACCTTGAAAATTTAACCACATATGTTAAAATGTCACAAAAAAAGCTATCCTACATATCCAAGTTTACGATATGGATTAAGCTACAGGAAAAAACGTTACCATTACCGCCTATGAAAAAACAATAAAAGATATTGACCCAATTGCAAATAGACTGAGACAATGTGTTTGTCCCTAGATATGTTTTGTGCCAAAAATACAAGTCGTTCAATCTACAGTTCAAATGCTTGTTACAGGGAGAATGAGAAGGATAGACAATTAATACATAGAGAATAATACATGGCAAAATCCGTATTATATGTTGTATCATCCCGAGACATCAATATCAGCCCAAGGGCCTTTAGGCCCGAGGGATGATATTGGTTGAGGGTGATACGGCATGTGATATGGATTTTGCCATGTATTATACGCTTTATCATATATTTCAACAGAAGAGTATTATATTATATGAACTGTTATCTGATCCATAGCACTGGGTTACCTTCAGTTCTGCATTTGTCTTGTTTCAAAGCCTTAAAATAACTGCTCAATTATTTATACGAAGCACCTGGATTTTGCCATGTATTATCCTTACAATCTGTTGTTTTAAAAATATTTTGTTTATTATTGTATTTATTTGAGTATTTTGTATTTTTTATACATGTATAGTTGCATTCAGTGTACCAAAAAATATGTTGTGAAAACTTATGTTCATGACGTCACATACAATATTAAACTTGACGTTCGTGACGTTACATACCAAACAATGACGTCATTAAAAAAATTGACCTATTTTAAGGATTTTTTTCTTAAGCCAAAAATAAACAAAAACTGACTTCATGTAAAAAAAAAAAAAAAAAAAGGTATGCCATACGGGGTATGCGATACGGATTTAGCTATGCGATACAGGTATGCGATACAGGGTAAGTGATACAGACTGGAAAAACGAACCTTTATTAGATATACAAAATAGCTGTATTTTGTACTAAATATATGATAACGGAGTATATATAACTGCTTGATTTCTTGGTTCTGTTTGTCAGTAGAGAAGCAGAAAGCCTATAAAACTGATGTAAAAGAGATAACTTAGAGTAAAGGGAGAGAAATATTAATGACTTTATTATAATCTCTTATGAAAAAGGAAATCTGCATCCAAGAATAAATTGGAATAGTTTAAAGTTGCAAGAGTACCCATGAATTTCTGTATTCTTGGACCTGGTAATGTTTTTTGTTGTACCAAATAAAAAAGAGTAATGTGAACGATTACTATATTTTCAGAGTTCAGAAGACAGTTGTAGTATACAAGTCTCCGTACAGATGCCATTTGACATCAGAACTATAACATGCCCAACACATCAAATTAGAAAAAAGGTATGTATAAAAAAGAAGATGTGTTATGATTGCCAATGAGACAACTCTCCACAAGAAACCAAAATGACACAGAAATTAACAGCTATAGGTCACCGTACGGTCTTCAAGAATGAGCAAAGTCCATACTGCATAGTCCGCTATAAAAGGCCCCGAAATGACAATGTAAAACAATTCAAACCAGAAAACTAACAGCCTTATTTCTGGACATGGCATATAGTATTGACTTTTGTTTAGTTTTATTATCTATTTTGTCAGGTTGCTGTCACCCCCACTGCGTAATTCACATAACAATGCATTTTATAATTGTAGAAAACAGCCACTAGTTGTATCATTGAGATGATTGGACAGAAAATATCTGATGGATTTCAATTACTGATAGGACTTGCTGAAATACATGTTCCGAGGATGTGGGTTGAGGTGGATAGTGAAGGGACACAGACTGAGGTACGTGTAAATATCATTTGAAAAAAAATAACCATATTATTTACAAAACTAGTATATCAGTTATTGGCTATGCTTCTGGGAGAAACAAAACTTTTTATGCTACTATACATTTATATGCTTTTAGTAATACAAAGTTAAAACAGCCACCAGTAAATTTGACTAATTATTAGGGTTTAACTTGCTAAAATGAGTAGTCATTATTGTGAAATGCATTCATTCTCATTTTTCTCAAAAAAATTATCATTGAATATATATATAACTCTTAGTGCTGGTACTACAACTATAATGAAGTTAAAATATTGTTATCTTTCCATTATTTTCAATATGCCCTTTGACCTTACAATACAGTTTACAGAAACTTAAAATCACACAATATTATTTTTTTAGGCAGCCATGTTGACATTTTATCCAGAATTTGAAGCAGCAGAAGACAACGAAACAGAGATAATACTTGTCCTCGACCTTTCAAATTCAATGAAGGGGAAAGCTTTGTTGGAAGCGAAGAAAATTTTACTGCTGACATTAAACCACTTGACAGCTCATAGTTTGTTTAACATTGTAGTTTTTGGCACAAGTAAGTTCTGAACCATATATTTTATGCTGTATTTACAGGCTTAGTTAACTGAAAGAAACCTCACTAGCTTGAAGTTAAACCTTTGCTCAAAGACAAATCCCTCTATTGGTTATGCGCATATACCAGCGCAACAGTACTATGCCGTCAGTGTTTTATGACGTCGTGGTTTCCGCGAACTCGAAACGTTAATGAGAGTTATTCCTCTTTGAGCCGATGGAGAGAGTGACAAACGTTTTGATAAGTAGATTTTCCGAGAAGAAAATGAAAATTGTTTTTATATAATAGACATGTTCCAGAATTTGATTTATAGATTAATTATGTGAATTAAGTGTATCTGAAACAAACAACAAAACAGCAAATGATAAAATATATGAATAAAAAGAGAGGTAACTATACAGCAAACTAACAACTGTCAAGAAATGAAACAAAAATCTAGATACTCGATAACAAGATGGAGGAGGATATGACCTTTATCGGGACTATGGGATCGGGTGTTTTAAGCTCGGGATTTTGGGATCCGGGAATCCTTTTTAACTTTACTTTGTTTAAACTCGGGACCTCGGGATTTCGTTTTTTTAAGTCCGGGATTTCAGGATTGGCCAATCATATTATAATATAAAACTAATTTCCATAATTTCCTACGTGAATGGATTGATCTGTTCTATAGAGACAATCTCTTCGGTAGCCTAGGTTTTAAATTGTATTTATATTTCCACAAATCATTAAGAAAGTACGAAAATCATCAATCATGTCATCAAAATTCAATGTATCTATAGAATTAGAAACCTTACGTACCTATATGGCAAATTTCACATACGTCATTTTGAATGTGTAAGGCGATAACATTTTTACACGAATATAATATTCAGATTTCTGATAAGCACCAACAAATCAGTTACCCAATGACGCATACGTGTAAAATAAAAGAAAAGTTAACATTTACGCTTCTAACATTGTAGGTTTTTGTATTTGACCACTCCTGAGTATGATCCGATTTGCCGAATTTTAAATTTATGTACTAGGTGCGCAATTGTTTTTTAAAAAAACAACATAATCCTGCCTGTGTTTAAAAGTTGTCTGAATGAAGAATTAAAGAGAAATGCATATGAAACAAGAATGTGTCCAAAGTACATGGATGCCCAACTCACACTATCATTTTCCATGTTCAATAGACAGTGATATTGGGTAAAATAATCTAATTTGGTATTAAAATTAGAAAGATCATGTCATAAGCAACATGTTTACTAAGTTTCAAGTTGATTGGACTTCAGCTTCATAAAAAAACTACCTTGACCAAAAACTTTAACCTGAAACTTGCACTTTCATTTTCAATGTTCAGTGGACCTTGAAATTGGGGTCAAAAGTCAAATTTGGTCTTAAAATTAGAAAGATCATATCATAAGCAACAAGAACTTCAAAAACTACCTTGACTAAAAACTTAAACCTGAAGCGGGACAGACTGACGGAAGGAGGAACGGACGCACAGACCAGAAAACATAATGCCCCTCTAATAGTCTATCGTAGGTGGGGCATAAAAAAAGCAATATTTGTTTTGAGAAAAAAAGTCAGACTAGGTTCCATTCATTATCATGATATGACAACTGTATGAGTATACTTAGACTGAGTTTCTAGCAACATGACGGAATATTTTGATATGAAAGATGTCTATGGATGAATGATCAAAACAGTAGTATGTTAAATAGACCCCGTTAACACTTGCACTAAATTGAATCGATCTTTTAAGAGCATCTCTCATTTACTATTTTTTTAGAATTTGTGATTTTAAATTAAGTATACATTGCAATCCTAAAATAATCAGTCATTTCGTTAAAAAAAACCTCGTAGTAAATAGAATAACGGGAAGGAAATATTTGGTTCATTAGATGTGTTTCTGCATTTATTAATTATCTTTTTTTATTAATATGTCATAAGTCCTTTTAAAAACAAAGAAATTCCAGAATAATTTTACTTATAACTGTCATTTTGTTTGAAGATGAGGAATTTACAGAAAATAATATAAAAAAATAATAATGAATAAATACAATTGAAAAGATAGTTTTTAAAATGTGCACCGATTAACACACGTATATTTAGCGAATACGGAACGAATAAGTAACGGTATCAGTCGAGCACTGAAACGGGTCCTGTCCAAGGTCAGGAGCTTGTAATTAAGTAGTTGTCGTTTGTTTAAGTATTACATGTTTGTTTTTCATGTATTTATTTTTTGTTCATAAATTAAGCCTTTATTTTCTCGTTTTTCATTTGTCATTTCTGGACCTTTTATAGGTTTATATGAGATTTGCTCATTGTAGAAGGCCGTACGATGACCTTTTATAAATAGTTCCTGTGTCAATTGGTCTCTTGTGGAAATTTGTATTATTTGATATCATATCTTTATCTTTCAGGAAAATGACAAAAAAAACTACGTATACATTTTTTTTTAATCTTCATGTTCTCTCAAAATCATTTGAGTATACGGATGAAACTTTGAAATCAGTTACTTATAAGAATATATTAAACTGACCATGCGCAGTTTTATTTTCATATCTACATAAAACATTTTGAATTGTAGATCGATTTATCTAAGCGTTTAAACTTAAAAAAAGATCAGGTTGCGTTCAATATCGTAGCGGCTACATAGGGCTACGTAGATTTATGACTATTGAACATGTAGCTAGTCTAGCTGCTACATTATTGATTGCAGCTAGCCTAGCTACTCGTTCATAAGATCAAAATCTATGTAGAACTACGTAGCCTTTACGATATTGAATGCAACCCGGTCCATAAAAAAATCAATCTTTTTAAAACTACATTTGGAAGTGGTATTTTTAAGTCCGATCTTTCTGAGTCATATTTGCAATATCGGCTCCTCGATCTTTATTGTTAGGGGTCTTAGATTTCTCTTGATTTTAAGTTATTATCATCAAAATAAAAAGGAACAACATTCTTAACCTCGAAATTAGAATTCATGATATCGAAAGCAAAGGTCTGTCCTGTCTTTTAGATATACTTTGACTGAACTATGAAATAATATAACAAATGTATTCACTATTTTAAGAAGAATTTCTGTTCAACACATAAACACTATAAATAAGTTGAATAGAAATGTTGTTCATAGAAGCATAATCCATTCGCGTGTACATTTGTTCAACGCATTGTTATTCCAACCACCGCATTTATATTACGTGTCTGTGAAACTGACTGAAAACTAAGTACTATCACGTGTAAATTAATATGCATTAATAGTAGTTGAAAACAAACAAACAACATAACAGCAAATAACGAGAACTGCGTTGTCCGTAATTTGTATAGGAATAACGCCCAAAACCGGCGGAACGGCTTTCGACGTTATGTTAGAATTTGCGCAATGTATTCCCGCCATTTTAAATTGTTAAGCCTTTTATAGAAATATCTCTTTTTCCATTCCGGTGACCCCATCGTTTTATTTCATGATTTTATCTAGAAATAAACAATGCATATTCTGTTGAATACTCATCGAGAAATTATTGGTCAATTTTTTTAAAACATCATTCTTTTATAGTTATTTCACAATAAATAAAGGCGGGAAAATTATTATAGCAACTTATCGCTATTATTTTCCCCTCAGAAATTGGTAATATTATTAAAATAGTTTGTATTAACAACTTGGTTAACAGAACAAACAAGTTTTATGGGAAACTAACTTTTAAAAAAAATATTGCACTGCTATTGACTAGAGGTCTCGATTATCAAATTCCATGAAAAAGACGGCGTTCTAAATCGAAAACGAGGTCAGTGACCCCATTTTTTTATCTGCTTATTTTGAAGCTTTTACCTAACCTAAAGTAAATATAAAATATAAAGAAGATATTATTGGTTGATCTGAATAGAAGGATTTGTCTTTAATAATTCAGAACAATAAACATATGTTTATGTTTTGAAAATTTAACTGTAAAAGCAAGTATTATAGGATATAAATAGTATACTGTTTCATTAATTATATCAAATTACTGAATAGGATAAAACTTTAATCATGCCAAGTATTTCTTTATTTGAAACAAAGATAAATTCTGCACAATTTTTTGGGAAAGTGCAAATTTAACAAAGACTAATGGGGGAAAATCAATGGTAGTATTGCACATGAATCAGTATCTGACAGTATTTTGTTGTCATGCATTTGCTATCTCATATGACATTACTTTTGTATTACCTAGGTTATAAAGAATTATTCCCAACCAGCCAAATCAAATCAAAAAGTACTCTGAAGGTTGCAGAACAGTTTGTTCAGGTATTGCACTTTACTAGCTGTTAGTTTTTATATTCTTCACATTTATTGTTCACAATTGTTGAATTAATTTATAAAGTATTGTATAATAATATAATAAGTTGATTTGAGAGCAAAATTATAATTTCTTGATGAAAAATAAAAGTAAACAGTCATGTCTTTTGATTTGTATAATATTCTACATAAAATTATGAATGATTTCAGGAAGTCTTGATGAGATATCATAATTGAATATCTATTATACTTTTACAGGGAATACATGCTAGTATGGGTAGCACAGAGGTATATCGTCCCCTCCACAGTTTCTTCCTCCTAAAACCGGAGAACTCCTTGAGAAATGTCTTTATATTATCTGACGGCCATATTAACAATGAGGAGACAACTCTTAAAGCTGTTCATGACAACTGTCAGCACACTAGGATCTTTACATTCGGTGTCAGGTAAGCAAATGTTAAAATTTTGGTTGGTGTATTTGTCAATTTATTCAAATATTACAAGACAGAGTAATTTTTATTTTTAAAATATTCAGGATGGAACCATTAATTTGACATGGCTATGAACACTGCTCTGAAGCAGACCTTACACATTATTTTGTCTTTTTTCCAGCTGGTGTCTAGTTTTTATTTAAGAATTGAATGCTTCTTTTTGTAAATTTATTGGGGTGTAAAAGCGTTGAACGAATTACATTTTGTATGAAGCGCGGAAGCGCTTCATTCTAAAAATGTATGCACGCATTGCACGGTCAACGCTTTTACAACCCTATAAAGTTAAATTTTTAAATTCACCTGTGCACTTTATTATGGGACCTTGTGTCACCATGAATGAAATGTTATTGTCTCATGCAACTGCTTACGAAATAACATGTGATGTGCAATTAGCCAATCAGAATAACGTATTATAATGAAACATACATCTAATGTAATTATTCTATCTTATTAATACTGTATTGTTAGCAGAGAAGCAGCCAAATACAAAATTTAAAGTTTTTGTTTTGACTCTGATAACAAGCAAACCCATACCCTGCCACACACAATGTGAGTAAGATACCACATAAATACCATTGCAGTTGTGTTTTGTCGAGAGAAAAAACAACACTAGTATCTTGTACTGATATGCCACAAATAATAAAATAGATTGGAAGTACCTGTACTAATTTGATAATTATTAAGGTATCAGGACAAAAGGTAGTGTGCTGTGTGAGTACTGATGTAAATGAAAACATGGTTTACTTATATTTCAGTTCTATTGCTAACAAACATGTATTAAAGGCTATGTCCAGACTTGGAGCAGGTTCCTTTGAATATTTTGATTCTCATGCAAAATCAAAGTGGGAAAGTAAGGTAAGATGTGATATACAGATAGATGCATATTTTTTTTTAAAGTTTATAGGAATAAGTTACAATAAGCAAAGAACAGCATTACTTTATATATTTGTAAGTACATGTTTTTGTAATTTTATATTATATTGTTGTTTCAGTAAGGTTTCTTTGTGACTGTTTTTATTTCATGATAGCATATATATGTTATGGTAAATTCTATGTTTCACTATTATTTTTCTTAGTTCAGATAGGAGGAAGTGTGTTGCTGATACAGTAAATGTTTTGAAAATTTTAATGCCCGTGTCACACTGTCCCGATTTTTATATACGATGGACACCCGAATGTGAAAATTGTAAGCTCGTACGAAGTTAGTCCCGATCTCGTTAAAATACCAAAAAGTGACCGAAGCAAGAACGATGAAGAACGAAGTCTATACGATGGTGCCGAAATTATATACGATAGCAAAAGATGGACATACGAAGGTTAACCGAAGACGGTTATTTAAGCTTCATATCTCAGCCGAAGCCTACAAGTTGGATCACGAAGGCTACACGATGGATTACGTAGGCTACACGATGGATTACGATGATGGCGCGATGGCCATACGATGTCTAAAATGTGTTCTACCTGTTATGAACTTTTTATGATACGAACAGAATAACGACAACATATCGTTTCTGTACAAGTCCGCCATGCATGGCGGGAAATCGATCTTTTTATCTTATTCTTATGAAAGTTAGTTTATTATCCCCCTCGCCTACTTCATGTAAGTTGCGTGTAGATAAAATGTTATGGACACTCTAGAACCAAAACGTCAAAACTTGGTATGGTGTTACTCGTTAAGAATATCTTAAGCGCTTTTGACTTTAAAGTTCAAAGGTCAAGGTCACAGTGGCAGTTGTAATACAAGGCAATATCACCCTTGTGGACACTCTAAAACCAATATGCTTCAAAAGATTTTAACCACATTTGGTATATTGTTCCTCCTTGTATTAAATGATCTGACATTTTTTACGTTCAATGCCAAAGGTGAAGGTCATGCAGATGGACTTGTTTTTTCTCCTTGAAATAACATAATACACAGGAAATTGGTTGCTCAATTTTTTACCTGCTGGTTCTAAAGACACTATTTAGATATTTCCAGTTACATTGTACTCAATGTTTTGGTTGATTTCTAAAAAAATAGTTTATGTATCAAATATGCATATTCAATTTACCATTTTCTGCATGTGTCATATACACATATAGTGTCCATATTTGTCCCCAATATGTTACATACGAGGGGATGCCACGCTCGGCATTGTCTTGTTTTAACTGTAAAATGTGTAGACTAGTCTGAATAATCACCCATAATTAAGCCCATGTTTACTGATCTATCTTAAAGTTAAGGTAATGGGTTCGGTGATCCCTTTTATTCTAAAAGAGCTCTTTCCAGGAGAATATCATAATAACATAGACAAAATAAAGGATGTGGGGAAAGCAACAAATGCGGCAAAATATGACATATAGAAAACAAGATGGTTATGGAGTAAACATTCGTGTGACAACAACTCAGACGATACATAAAAAAATCAGAATAATGAAGAAAAAGTTGGTTTCCCTATATACGTGTACCTTCAGTGTTGGTGTACGAGGCGCGTTTATGATTTTCATTATGTTACTTGATATATTTATATGAAAAATTTACAAAAAATAATATTTGACTTGTAAAGGTAAATCCTTAGCCTGTAATAGCTGCTCTTCTTGTTCCATTTGAATTAATAGAAACAACGCTGTCGCCTTTCTTGATCTCATAGAATCATATGATAGGAGCTCCATGTTGTGTGAACGTCTTTCTTAACTGTTGTATTAGACTGACCAGTGCATATCGCGCATGGCACTTTTAATGTATTTTAGCGCTAAAATTAACTTAGATTTTGCTAGATTTATTGCCGTCGTAGATTCATCTTGTCGCCTTCGTACATTTATTCGATGGCAACACGACGGTATTACGAGGTATTCACGTAGTCGTGTTGCCATCATACGACCTTCGGGTAGCTTCGTGATTCATTCGTGTAGACATCGTAATGTCAAAACTGCCCGATGGAAACGATGGAAACACGAATGCAATACGATGTTCAAAGATGCATTCCCGGTGACATTACGATGGGAAGGATGGTGATACGAACTCAATACGAACCCTCAACATCGGACGCACCTTCGGGGATTTTTTAACATGTTAAAAAATTTAGAACCCTTCCCGAAGTTGTCCCCGAAGGCTAGAAAAAGTGGCCGATGGTTCTACGAAGGTTAAAGATGGCACTACGAATAGCCCGATATGGATACGATCAGTCCCGATTTTGAAAATTTCCATAATCGTGTTGCCATCGGCATAAAAATTGGGACAGTGTGACGCGGGCATAACAAATAACATTTTACTGCTTAATATATATGTGATGTCATTGTACATCTTTAAACGTTATGTTGATCATTTGATATATCACGGGGCTAATTAATTCTTTGTTTACAGGTGAAATCCCAAATTCAGAAGACCTCTCAACCAGTGCTGACCTCTGTATCAGTTGCTTGGCAACAGTTTGATAATCCTCCTCCAGTTCAAGCGCCACAACAAATCACAGCTCTGTTTAATGGCTCCAGACTTGTGGTATATGGATTTGTTAGCAATTGTAAAATGGTAATTGATTATGTAGGACAATTGTTGATTAGGCAAAGTGGAATTTCTCATCTTCAAGGAAATTGACAATTGTACAATTTATTTTGAAGTATAAAAACGATAAATAACTGATAAAAAAATAAATCAGTATTTTAGGACCTGATTTATTGTCCTCTCAGTAACTTATGTGGTAAACCTCACCAGATTGTTAAGCCATTTTGAGAGTTTTAAATGTCATTGTATTTAAATGAATTGAAATTTATATAGATAACCAAGAATTCAATAGATATAAGAAGATGTGATATGAGTGCCAATGAGACAACTCTCCATCAAAGTCACAATTTGTAGAGTTAACCAATATAGGGCAAAGTACAGCCTACAACACTTACCTTGGCTCACACCAAACAACAAGCTGTAAAGGGCTCCAAAAATGGCTAGTGTAAAACCATTCAAACAGGAAAACCACAAGTTTAATCTATATAAAAATCAAGAAATGAGAAACATTCATAAACCACATCAACAAACAACAATCACTAATCATCAGGTTTCTGGCTAAGGAAATTTTTGCAAACAAATGCAACAGCTTTAAATTTTAAATAGGAGCCAACCTTCCCCTTAACCTGAAACAATAGTGTTACATCCCAACATATAAAGTCACACTATACAATATCAATTGAAATGGCTTTAATTTTGTATATTATAGGCTACATTGAAGGCAGAAATAGGTGGGCAACAAATATCAACAGTAGTATATACATCAGAATTAAGTTTGACGAAAGGAAAGGTAAAAATTAAATAACAATTTTGAAATTTACAAGGTGCTACATATGTGTTTTACAATAGTAGGTATGAGAGCAGAGTTATCATCCTTTGCTTTTCTTTTTCTACAAATATAGTCTCTAGTGTGGACAGTGTATAACTTGCAATGTTTTTTTAGACTTTTTATAATTTAGATAAATTATTTACATTGTTATAAATCAAATATGAGTATATGAGTCAAATGTAGGAACATGAATTTAACAGCTAGTGCCCCTTCAATTCTTGAATACTATATTCATATGTATATTGGTAGATATAGTTATACTTAAATGACCAGATAATGTTAAAATAAGTTCTGAAGAAAATTTAAAAGCGTAATTTCAAAAGTGTTAAAAGCAATGTTTCTGATACAAATCACTATATTAAGGGGGCTTGCGGGTCTAAATCATTTTTTTTTTTTATTTAATATAAGTTTTCAATAATTTTTTCTATAAATGAACTTTATCTTATATCTAAGAGAAAAATAAAATAAAAAAGAGGGGTCACCGATCATTTACGCTCACAAAATGCCTTCGAAAGAAGCATACATTTTTGTAAAGGTACTTTTTTTTTTGTTGAACTAATAAGAGAAAAAGAGGTAATATCAAAATAAAAAAAACATCCTAATTACAGAAATCGCTTAAATTTTACAATTATTTAGTTTATGTATAGCTTATTTGAAAACAATAATAATAAATATAGGTCACTGATGAGCAAAAAAAAATATTTTAGTTTTAATGCCAAAATATAGCATTATTCACCAAAGGGAGATAATTTGGAGCTTTTTCAATAATACAAACATTTTAAAAGTCATCTGGGGCCAAACAGAATCGATTTTTTGGGTAAATTTTTGTATCCTATCATAAAGTAGTAACTAATAGTGTAATGAATAGAATTTGTTATGAAAAAACAAATGTTAAATTTTTTGCCGAAATTTTTGTACCCGCGAGCCTCCTTAAATCATCAAATATGAAAGTGTACCTTTAACATTGACAGGTTCTTCACTGCTTGACTGCTAAAGCTGTGATCAGAGACTGGGAAGATGGAGTACTCTCCCCTGACAGTATTGACCATCAGGTAAATATATACTTTATAATAGAGACTGGAAAGATGGAGTACTCTCCCCTGATAGTATTGACCATCAGGTAAATATATACTTTATAATAGAGACTGGGAAGATGCAGTACTCTCCCCTGATAGTATTGACCATTATGTATGCTTTATAATAGAGCTGACCCTACATGCAATAGATATTATCACTTCTAACTTTCATCACACTTAGTAAAATGATAAATACAGGGTATCTTAGATAAAAGTATTAAAAAGGGTACAGATTTGACATACAAAAAATTCTGAGAAACTTCATGACTGATCTTAGTGCAAAAACATCATGGCTAAACGTGATGTCATACAAATGAAAACTTACAAAATGAAGGTTATTATGTTACCTCTACGATTCAAATTTAATTTGAATAAAATTACATTGAAACAAAGAAATCGAGGTAGGTGTTGTTTTACTTTCGATAATTTTGTAGTAATAGAACATTTGTTGATCAAATCAAATAAAAAAACTTAGTTACGCCTGGTCAACTGTGGATTTGACGGTAAACTGTTAGCCAATGAAAAAAATCATTACATACTTATCGCATTAGAAATGTACTTCATCTGGACTATTTCTTCAACTTGCATTCAATTTCTATATTTTAGTTAAAGAAGATGAATATGAAAGACTATATAATAGAACTGAGTAAGAAATATTCCATTGTTACACAGCTGACAAGTTTTATTGCTGTAGAGAAAAGAGAAAAGGTAATACTGAAATTTTGTGTATAAAAAAAACAGACAAAATTTTTCCGTAGTCATCTCAAAGTCTTGTTGCTGATTGCTTGAATTACCTATTTATGAATCTCCCAGTAAAATAACATATCTTACACAAAAGTGATAGACCACATAAAACATGTTATTCTATTTACAAATATGCACACTGTTTAAAAAAAATATACCTAATACTTTTGTTCTTTTATTAATGTTAAGGTGAACTTAGGTGAAAATAAAAAAAATCAAGAATTAAAAATTGATACTTTAAGTCAAATGAGTCTACCTTAAGAAACAAAATCAGCTTAAAATATTGATAGGTTAAGGAGATCCTTTTCAAGATATTTGATTTATAAAAAATGGGGTAAATGGTTACCTTATATTTGCATTGGTATTAGTTGGGTTTCAAATCAAAAGAAAAGAAATCAAGAATTTGCTAAAACTTTGGTAAATCATGGCTTTCATGAGCTATAAAGTCCTATATGAAAAGAAAAATGGGCGTAATGGGGCAAAATATGTTACCCTGCATATTAAAAAACAAGGAACATCTGACATCTTTTCCTAAACTGCACCCAAGTACATCCTTAATGTAAAATTAAAATAAAACTTGATGAAATGTTATGTTCAGGCCTGTAGCCAGGAATTTCCAAAGATGGTGTTATTTTGACTCACTAACTCGACTTTAACAGTCACAATTCAAACAGAACGTTGACTTTAACAGTGCTTATTTGTTTTCAAGGGGGTAGGTTGTACGAACCTATGAACCCCCTGGCTATGGGTATGATGTTAACATCTTTATATTGTGGATCATTAACTGATTATGATTAATTTTTATGCCCCACCTACGATAGTAGAGGGGCATTATGTTTTCTGGTCTGTGCCTCCGTTCGTTTGTTATCTGTCCAATCACTTTTGGTCAAGGTAGTTTTTGAAGAAGTTGAAGTCCAATCAACTTGAAACTTAGTACACATGTTCCCCATGATATGATCTTTCTAATTTTAATGCCAAATTATAGCTTTGACCCCAATTTTATGGTCCACTGAACATAGACAATGATAGTGCGAAGTTCAGGTTAAAGTTTTTGGTCAAGGTAGTTTTTGATGATGTTAAGGTTACATCAACTTGAAACTTGAAACTCAGTACACATGTTCCCTATGATATGGTCTTTCTAATTTTAATTCCAAATTAGTTTTGACCCCAATTACACGGTCCACTGAACATAGAAAATGATAGTGCAAGTGGGTGATCCGTGTACTATGGACACATTCATGTTTTAGAAATGATATAAAATCTGTCTTCTGCAATTGATGTATCCAACCTGAGTCACTGTCATTATATCTAACAGATATTTTTTAAAAAGATTCAACTATTTCTAAAACTTGGGAATATGTATGTGGCTTCTCAAAATCCTGAAGAGATCTAATATATTGAAAAATTTTAGAATGATTTTTTTTATTGTGATGGATTTTTGATTAATTGACAAAATTGGAAGATTAATTATTTAAATTTTTAAATACAAATAAAACAAGCAAAATTTGAAAAAGAAGTTTTCATTTTTGCAAAGCTTATACTGTTGCAATTTTCTCAATATTAAAAACATCACAAATTATATCTGAATTTACTGTTTTAAAAGCAACACATTTATGAAGGCTGTCTTGATTATATACACAAACATTTTAAAAGCCTCTACTTGTTTGTTAAAGATTGTTTATTAAACATTTGTAGGATGAGGTAATATTGTCAGAGGGATCATTTATATTAGAGTTAGTTGATAGTTTGTTAGAGATTGTTTATTAAACATTTGTAGGATGAGGAAGTATCGTCAGAGGGATCATTTATATCAGAGTTAGTTGATAGTTTGTTAGAGATTGTTTATTAAACATTTGTAGGATGAGGTAGTATCGTCAGAGGGATCATTTATATCAGAGTTAGTTGATAGTTTGTTAGAGATTGTTTATTAAACATTTGTAGGATGAGGTAGTATCGTCAGATGGACCTTTTATATCAGAGTTAGTTGATAGTTTGTTAGAGATTGTTTATTAAACATTTGTAGGATGAGGAAGTATCATCAGATGGACCTTTTATATCAGAGTTAGTTGATAGTTTGTTAGAGATTGTTTATTAAACATTTGTAGGATGAGGAAGTATCATCAGATGGACCTTTTTTATCAGAGTTAGTTGATAGTTTGTTAGAGATTGTTTATTAAACATTTGTAGGATGAGGTAGTATCGTCAGAGGGATCATTTATATCAGAGTTAGTTGATAGTTTGTTAGAGATTGTTTATTAAACATTTGTAGGATGAGGAAGTATCATCAGATGGACCTTTTATATCAGAGTTAGTTGATAGTTTGTTAGAGATTGTTTATTAAACATTTGTAGGATGAGGTAGTATCATCAGAGGGATCATTTATATCAGAGTTAGTTGATAGTTTGTTAGAGATTGTTTATTAAACATTTGTAGGATGAGGTAGAATCGTCAGATGGACCTTTTATATCAGAGTTAGTTGATAGTTTGTTAGAGATTGTTTATTAAACATTTGTAGGATGAGGAAGTATCATCAGATGGACCTTTTATATCAGAGTTAGTTGATAGTTTGTTAGAGATTGTTTATTAAACATTTGTAGGATGAGGTAGTATCATCAGATGGACCTTTTATATCAGAGTTAGTTGATAGTTTGTTAGAGATTGTTTATTAAACATTTGTAGGATGAGGTAGAATCGTCAGATGGACCTTTTATATCAGAGTTAGTTGATAGTTTGTTAGAGATTGTTTATTAAACATTTGTAGGATGAGGAAGTATCATCAGATGGACCTTTTATATCAGAGTTAGTTGATAGTTTGTTAGAGATTGTTTATTAAACATTTGTAGGATGAGGTAGTATCGTCAGAGGGATCATTTATATCAGAGTTAGTTGATAGTTTGTTAGAGATTGTTTATTAAACATTTGTAGGATGAGGTAGAATCGTCAGATGGACCTTTTATATCAGAGTTAGTTGATAGTTTGTTAGAGATTGTTTATTAAACATTTGTAGGATGAGGAAGTATCATCAGATGGACCTTTTATATCAGAGTTAGTTGATAGTTTGTTAGAGATTGTTTATTAAACATTTGTAGGATGAGGTAGTATCGTCAGAGGGATCATTTATATCAGAGTTAGTTGATAGTTTGTTAGAGATTGTTTATTAAACATTTGTAGGATGAGGTAGAATCGTCAGATGGACCTTTTATATCAGAGTTAGTTGATAGTTTGTTAGAGATTGTTTATTAAACATTTGTAGGATGAGGAAGTATCATCAGATGGACCTTTTATATCAGAGTTAGTTGATAGTTTGTTAGAGATTGTTTATTAAACATTTGTAGGATGAGGTAGTATCGTCAGAGGGATCATTTATATCAGAGTTAGTTGATAGTTTGTTAGAGATTGTTTATTAAACATTTGTAGGATGAGGTAGAATCGTCAGATGGACCTTTTATATCAGAGTTAGTTGATAGTTTGTTAGAGATTGTTTATTAAACATTTGTAGGATGAGGAAGTATCATCAGATGGACCTTTTATATCAGAGTTAGTTGATAGTTTGTTAGAGATTGTTTATTAAACATTTGTAGGATGAGGTAGAATCGTCAGATGGACCTTTTATATCAGAGTTAGTTGATAGTTTGTTAGAGATTGTTTATTAAACATTTGTAGGATGAGGAAGTATCATCAGATGGACCTTTTATATCAGAGTTAGTTGATAGTTTGTTAGAGATTGTTTATTAAACATTTGTAGGATGAGGTAGTATCGTCAGAGGGATCATTTATATCAGAGTTAGTTGATAGTTTGTTAGAGATTGTTTATTAAACATTTGTAGGATGAGGAAGTATCATCAGATGGACCTTTTATATCAGAGTTAGTTGATAGTTTGTTAGAGATTGTTTATTAAACATTTGTAGGATGAGGAAGTATCATCAGATGGACCTTTTATATCAGAGTTAGTTGATAGTTTGTTAGAGATTGTTTATTAAACATTTGTAGGATGAGGTAGTATCGTCAGAGGGATCATTTATATCAGAGTTAGTTGATAGTTTGTTAGAGATTGTTTATTAAACATTTGTAGGATGAGGTAGAATCGTCAGATGGACCTTTTATATCAGAGTTAGTTGATAGTTTGTTAGAGATTGTTTATTAAACATTTGTAGGATGAGGAAGTATCGTCAGATGGACCTTTTATATCAGAGTTAGTTGATAGTTTGTTAGAGATTGTTTATTAAACATTTGTAGGATGAGGAAGTATCATCAGATGGACCTTTTATATCAGAGTTAGTTGATAGTTTGTTAGAGATTGTTTATTAAACATTTGTAGGATGAGGTAGTATCGTCAGAGGGATCATTTATATCAGAGTTAGTTGATAGTTTGTTAGAGATTGTTTATTAAACATTTGTAGGATGAGGAAGTATCATCAGATGGACCTTTTATATCAGAGTTAGTTGATAGTTTGTTAGAGATTGTTTATTAAACATTTGTAGGATGAGGAAGTATCATCAGATGGACCTTTTATATCAGAGTTAGTTGATAGTTTGTTAGAGATTGTTTATTAAACATTTGTAGGATGAGGAAGTATCGTCAGATGGACCTTTTATATCAGAGTTAGTTGATAGTTTGTTAGAGATTGTTTATTAAACATTTGTAGGATGAGGAAGTATCGTCAGATGGACCTTTTATATCAGAGTTAGTTGATAGAGAAGATGTGGACTTCCTTAACTACCTCAACTGGGAGGGAGAGACAGGTAAGTAATCAATAGACTTTTCTCATAATACCCACTTTTGACTTCAGATTTTTTTTTCTGTCAAAAGGTACCTATTATGTGGTAAACATCTTAGTACTCAGACAAGTCAAGAAAGAGCAACAAGAAGAAGTAAAATCAAACATCTAATTGGTTCAATTTTTGGGAAAAGTTTTCTGTTTCCCATAATTTGTCCTATAAAGAAAAAGTAAAACTAAATTTCCCCTTAAATTGTAAAGATTGTAAGCTTGGCTTCTTTAACTGAAAGTTGCTCCTACTTGTCAGAGTACCAGGATGTCCAACTACAGATAAGTTAACCTGTCTAAAAAAACAAACTACGGAGTCAAAAGTTGGTAATATGAAAATAGTCTTATGTTCTAAAAATTCATCTGCTTACCAAAGAAGTATTTTTTGCCATAATTTGTAGATGTTTATATTTAACCTTCTGTGTGATCCTAACATATTTTGGAGTTTTGTGACTGTAACACCTTGTGGAGGAATCTCTTCTGAGACGATTTCACAGAAAGCTCTCACATGCATATCAGTCAACTGACCCGTATTCTGCGGGTGTGACCCGAGATTTTCACAATTATGAAGGATCACCCGGGACACCCGCCGGGTCATTCAAATAACCCGGGAATTCCGAAAATGACCCGATTTCACCCGTTTTTCTTAGCTTTGAGATTGATTTCATAAGTAATATATTCCTTTGAAATACCGGAATATTCGTAATTCTTCCATGAACAGGAAGTTCATTTAGCTATACAAACTGTCAAATTAAGTGACCCATTAAGGGTATGGCTTCACTTGACAGCTTTGGTGTCAAACAAACTGTTAATTAACACCAATTACCTTAGCTTTAGGTCGTAAATAAATTGTAAACATATTTCAAATAGACGTCTAGAGTTACTTCCCCTTATTTGTCACCATTCAAAATTATTCCTTATATTTACGTTTTGTGGGTGAAAAAGATTAAATCATTAATAAATATAAAATTCAAATACATATTGAAAACTAAATTTTTATTTATATAGATATAGGAAGATGTGGTGTGAGTGCCAATGAGACAACTCTCCATCCAAATAACAATTTAAAAATTAAACCATTATAGGTTAAAGTACGGCCTTCAACACGGAGCCTTGTACCTTTATACAATTTTAAAAAAAAAGTTGAAAATTATTTTTTACATTTATACCTTCTTTAACTATATTACTATATTTTTTCTTCTATAATCAAAAATGGTATGTTAAAAGGCTACATAGCCAGCAATTTCAAACATTTATAAATCACTTTTGAACAATTTTAATTCTTTATTTGGATGAATACAAATAGTAATGAACATAAGACTGTTACACAGAATTATAAAAATCTTTAAAAGTGCAATGAAGTAATAATTAATAGGATTTAAAATGACTTAACCAAGTGAACATGCATTGATGTTGTGGTATCTTTGATATACTTTACAAGAAAATGTACCATAAATACTGAAATTCAGCTCGAAAAAGTTCGTACGCGTTATGACCTGAGATTTGATTCTTCAATGCAGGTCATGACCTGCATTTTCATCATCACAGGTTGACAGGTATGCACATGTGTTACTATTGTTACTGTCATTATATTCTAAAATATAAAAGTGAGGAAACCTTGACAATATTTTGAAGCTTATGACAATAACACCCTGTGAATGCAGCTACTATGAGACCATTTTATAAATTTCTCATACTTGGTAAGATTGGTTCTTATTGTATATAGTTGATTAATTGATTGTTGGTGTTTAACTCCTCTTTGTAGTGCCACTTTAAGGCAATTACATAGCGGCCAGTTTTTAATGGTGACGGAAGCCCAGTGAAAACAACTAACCTTCGTTTGGAAAACCGACAATTCCTGTCAAGATTGGAGTCAAGTGTACCTATACCAGCAGGGTTTCAAAACTCACAACTTCAATTTTATAATTTCATGCATCAAAGGTGTTCAAAGGAAATTTTATGAGCCTCCATGAATTTATTATTTAAGGAAGTGTCTATAGTAGTAGCAATGAGGAAGAAAGCACTAGTGAGGATGAAAGTCTAAGTAGTGGAGGATTTGTAAAAGGAGTTCAAAGAGGAGCAGTGGATGGGGAAGATCTTATTACTTCAGGTAAAATAGAGGCATTTGTGCTATAGGAGATTAAGATTAAGACAAAAAAGTCAAGTTTTGAAAATACTAAAGAACTGAAGATCATTTTGAAAAAATATGGTTAGTTAATGTGATTAATGAAGGGAGAGGTATATTTTGAGGCTCTTGATCATAAATATAATAGGACAATTCTGTTTTTGATAACCTTTTGACTCCAAAGCTTATGTGAATGATCTTCATCACTTTGGTATTGGTCATCCTCTGCCTTAAGCTATTTTTGGGCTGGCAAATTTAACAAAAAGCATAGATTTAAAAATAAGGAGACGTGGTATGATTGCCAATGAGACATCTATCCAACAAAGTTCAAATAAGTGGATGCATGACACCAGTTGTAATCTGTTCAGATTGACCAGTTTGCAAATTTTTCTTCTCTGAAACTAAATTGTGAAATGAATTTGAAATTTCTTAGGATTGATGATTCTAAGACCCTCCACAACTGTCCTCATTTTATGTCAATTTAGTGGCAGATATGACATCATCTTGATACATTGCTACCATTTGAAAACAATTAATAAAAAGCAGAGGCAGATTTAGGGCCCTTTAGTGGAAACATTTTGGTTGGTTATATAGGGAATCACCGAAGCGTGATTGGAGCGGGCCCCCTCATAGGCAGCCAGTGAGCCCCCACTTAGGAAAATTTCTGGATCCGCCACTGAAAAGCATCATTAAACTGTTTAAATCATGACTAAAACTGTGATCACTTTGATAGTAAAACACTTTGATTTTCACCGTAGCACTAATATTGAAAAAACTTTTTTGCTGAAGCACAATGGGATTAGGATATTTAAAATGCCAAAATCATATAACTCTTACCTTGACCCTTGACCCATATGATAGATATTTGAGTTCAGGGCATAATTGCATGTTCTTTGAAAACTTAGAATAACCAAAAATAAGTCAAACTTAGTGCGCAGATGCATTATGGGAAGGCGATTTTTCAGTGACATTTTTGTCATTGTGGCATTTACCTTTGACCCCCAAAAAGTTTTTGAACTTTACATTTGCTATCAGCAAAAATGGTAGTTGAATATCCAATAAATATCAAATGATCATATAAAATGAATGACTGACTAGACGAACAAGCCAGAAGTTAATATTTATGTACAGTGGTTGAGGGGCTGGTTCCCCCTATATTGAACCAGACGAATTCCTCAAAAAAGCATGTCCAAAGAGAACCATAACTGCCTAGAGATTTGAAGAATACCACACAACAAATATTGTGGAAAAGCAAGTAAAGAATAACTCTAAGTGTTTTGACATTTCACCAAGCAAAACACCACAATACTCAAACTCAATCTTTGTAAAGACAATGATCGTGTGGAATCAGCTAGATGTCACTGTAGTGCTTGCATCAAGTGTAGAGAGCTTCAAATCTGCTCTCATGCCCCATCAATGAATTGGTGTCACTCTCTCAAACCATTGTATGAAAGCAAGTATTGGTACAGACAACGTATTCATACAGGTACAGATGACTGAAAGCAAAAAATCGCAAAATGACATTGTCTCAATACGCAATTTCACTGCAACACCTAGAATACATGTGCAGGTATTAGTCTGAAACTATATGTTGGAAAAGCTCTAACTGTAATTGGGTAAATGTCTCATTGATGTTTACCACACATTTGGTTTTGTTTATGTATATTTTTGATTTTGATATTTAATAATATGTATATTTTCAGAACTGAAAGAAGCTTTCCATTTATTTTCTGAAGATGATGGGCATACAATTTCTACAAAAGATGTTGGGCCTCTCATGAAGGCTTTGGGTCAAAATCCAACAGAAGCAGAACTACAAATCATAATAAATGATCTTGACTTTGATGGTAATCTATTCCAAGCATAATTTGTATCAATGAAAAATAATCTATAAGATATAGATAGAAATTTATAAATTATGTCTGCAAGCAAGCTAATTTTAAGTGGTATAAACTAGTGTTGTCGGTTAACCGTCGTAAGGACCAAATACCGAATACCAAAAACGCTAAGCGGTTAACCGGGCGGGTTTTTTTTCTTCAAATTTTTAGATTTGAAATAAATGTATTGAAATCATTAATTAATATATAATAAACGCCATAGTAGTTACAGAGTATGGGATTATTAAAAGTCAAACTTCCGCAGGAATCCTCACAGACAACGCTTTATAATGTCAAAGGACAAACTTTAGTTCATGGTATATAATATTAAAACGTACATTTAAAAGTTGCAACAGATAAGGCCGTCAAACATTAACTTAAACTACTGGTTAACCGGTTAATCGGTCGAACGATACTTCGAGTAACCGGTTAGGCAAAACTGTACAATTTGACAACACTAGTATAAACTGTACTCAACTGAAATAAAAACTTGTTTTTGTTTGCTAAAAAATTATCATGTATTGTTTTCAGTGTAATGCCATTGTTAAAAGATACTTACATATATAAAGGACAAGGTACGATAAGGCCCAACTTTCTGGTTTTATACAAATATTGTAATTATTATTGACTTTGTAGGTGTTCAGTACAACTAATTTTTAGTTTTTTAGTGCCTGCCCGAACGTGACCCAGGATTTTTTTTATTCCAATGTCATGAGAACTGTTTTTGCTGTCTAAATCGCCATAATTTTCTCTTGGTCACGTAGGCACACACTATTAAATTTTAAGAAACAATGGCCGAAAAACGTTATTTTCCTTCTTTTGGATTTTTTATGCCCTTTTACCCTCCTCACCTCACCCATTTTCTGAAATTGATGGTTTTGAAGTTCATCCAAACAAACTTCAAACCTAAGGGAATATTTTAACGTGATAAGAAGCTTTCCAAAACAAAATTTGAAAATGAGAAAATAGGGGGGCCAAAAACCAGCCTTATAGTACCTTGTCCTATATATAATATGAGGCAGGCATTACCTGTAAATGGGGACGAAGTCTGTATGAATTATATTTTTGTAACTTAAATATTTGTTAAAAAAAGAAACGGAAATATACCGTCATGTTTCCGATATTGGTTCTGTCGTTAGGGAGTTTAGTTGTGACGTTATTTAAGTTATGACGTCATATGCAATGTAAACAAAGAAACACTATCATCAGGTAACGTTTTTTCATTAAAAATGAAATTGATATTGCGTTTCTTCCTTTTTATAATAGATTGGTAAATATATATTTTACTTAAAGATTCATACAAACAAAACCGGAAAAAGGAAGTACATTGTAGATTTCTGCGCAAGTCCGGGATTTCAAAACATGACATAAAAAAAATTGAATGATTTTGAGTTCATTAGTACAATGAAAAATTCGGGAAATTTTCCCGATTTTTTTTTTTATATTGAAATTTCTACTGTTATTGGGGACTTCGTCACCATATAAAAAAATATATAAATTTAGATTTTAAATTTGTATTTTAGATAGAGGTACAGTTGACTTTCCAGGATTTTACACATTAATGACACATAAAATGAAAGATACTGATGCAGAAGAAGAAATAATGGAAGCATTCAAAGTATTTGACAAAGATGGTAAAGGATCTATCAGCATGTCAGATTTAAGACATGTGATGACAAACTTAGGGGAGAAATTAACAGACGAGGAGATTGAAGAAATGATGAGAGAAGCTGATGTGGACAGTACTGACCAACAGATTGATTATTTTGCCTTTGTAAAGAGGATGATGGACGAGGAAAAATGTGAACCAGTTCAGCCTTCGGGTAATTAAAGTGTCCTGTATATTTATCTTTCAAATATAAACTGATTAATAGTATAGTATAGTTATAGATGAAAAAAAAATGCTAAATTCAGGTTGTTTGGTTTCATTTAAGTCATAAGAAACCTCAAATAAACAAAAATATGCATATGTTTTTTTATAACTAAATAGATAGTTTTCATTATACAACTTATGTACATGTACTTTTTTCTGAGGAAAATTCTTTAATTTGTCCACATTTAGAAGAAGTTTTCTTATTTTTCATTGCTTCCAGGAAGCAATTCGCTGACATAATTTCCGTATGCATAGTGACCTGAGCGTAACCCTCCTCGTTAAAATCCGGTGATCGCAATATGCATGGATCTGTCATTAAAATAAACAATTATCTGATTGTACATGTTAAACACATGCTCAATACCTATGCTTTTTGTTATTTGTTTACTATAAGGTGACAATAGGTAAACTTCGTCTTCAAAATACGGTATTTAATGAGCAGCCATATTTGTTAAATCATAACAGACAGGAAGAGAGAAAAAAATGACGATTAAATGATATATTTGCGTAAAAAATGATAAATTCCTGCCCAGTCTGGACTAAGTTTAAGATATATACTTGCATTGGTTCAAGAATTGGATAACATTATTTTTCACCACTCACTCGTTTCTTATGACTTTAATGATCATTGATATGCAGATAAATTTCAAACATTTATATGAATAGAAAATGATCTACTGTTAATTTCAGAACAAGACACAAGATCCAAATCCAGCCAAATAAAGAACAAAGGTGGTTTTAAAACTCCTGCAGCACAAGAAACTGTGGAAAACTTAAAGGAAAAAGAAGTCATGTTAGGGAAAAAACAAGATTTCCTTGAAAAGAAGGTGGACAAGGAACTGAAGTTGGCAAAAGAAAATGCTGCCACAAACAAAACAGGTAATTATTGCAAGTAATCTTAAAAATTGGAGTTATCTTCTTATGTAAACAATTGTAGTTGATTCAGCTACAACCAATGCTTATACAATGCAATATTTAATTTTACTTAAGAATTGAATGCATCTTTTTGTAAATTTATTGGAGTGTAAAAGCCTGGACTGAAGTACATTTTGTATGAAGCACGGAAGTGCTTCATTTTTAAAAATGTGTGTACGGTCAACACTTTTATAACCCTATAAAGTTACAAAAAGAAGCATTCAATACTTATAATTACATTTTTTAGCTAGGATAATGAAACACGATTTTTATCAAGTTTTTATTTAATTCACCTGTGTACTTTATTATGGGACCTCGTGTCATTATGAATAGTTTTATTGTGTAATGTAATTGCTTATGGAATAACACGTGCTGTGCAGTTAGCCAATCAAAATTAACGTATTATAATGAAACATACATCTAATGTAATTATTTTCCATTGATAAGTTGAATCAATCTACCATTCAGTACTGATAATTATTTAAATTTACTGTTTTGCCTAATACCTGTATGTTGAATACTTTTAAAATTGTTAGATATAACCTTTAATTAGTAGATATGAAGCTTCATCAGTATTTGAAAACATTGATCCAAGAAATTTTGAATGTAGCACTGCAGTAAAAAGTGTGCAGTGCTGTTACTTTAAAGATCCCATAGGACAACAAAACAGAAACCTTCAATAAAAAAAAATGGCTATTTTAATGCTAGCACCTAGAAATCACTAGTTAAAAACTGTCTGCACACAGTTTTTTGATGATCAATGATTGCTCCTTGGATCCTGTTTTGATTCAAGTGTCACTCATGAGTCTTTTGTAGACCAAACACATGATCAGTGTACACAGTTTTAATCCTGGTATTGTGAGTTTATTATATTTAATGGCAATATGATTGAATGAATATTCCATTTAAATCTTCATCTTTGTGTGCATTAACATGGAAATTTATAGTGAGTTTTCACCTATCAATAGTTGCTCTGCAAGCTTTAAAGAGAAAAAAGAGGTATGAAAAACAGTTACAGCAAGTGGATGGAACACTAACAACTATGGAATTTCAGCGAGAGGCATTGGAGCAGGCAACAACTAACAAAGAAGTTTTGAGTTGTTTGGGTGGGGCTACTAAAGCCTTAAAGATGATCGAGCAACACGGGTAAGAATCCAAACATGCATTAAATGTTTAATATCTCATATTTTTTAATTCTTTACTAAAGAATCCAATTTGATTTTCTTCATCCGACTTCAACAATGAACAAAACCCTTACTATTTAGTAGCTTTAACAATTAAGGAAAACAAATGTGTAGGACAGCTATCAAAGCAACCCAATAACATGCTCCCACCTTTATATACAAAATGTGGTAGGTTATACAGATTTGTGAGCACTTATTCTCACCTTACCTTGGACAGAAGTGTAACAGCACAACATAAGAACAAACTATGGTATTCAATTTACATAGAACAGAAAACAACGAATAAATATACTAAAGAAACAAAGTACAGATCTAAGATGACTGGCAGCTTGTGAAGGTCTATGTATGATCTTAGTTAAAAAGTTTTCCCTTCAGACTTCATTCTTTATTAGCACTGAAGCAATTTTTCAAAGATTTTATGCTTATATTTAAGGATTTATTTGTAAAGGTATGTAAAATAATTCTCGATGGATTTAACTTGATGTCATTTCTCATCTAGAAGACTGTTTATCTTTATTTTGCTTTATTTATAGCATTACAGCTGACTGTGATAGGTTTCCCAAAACACAAAAACAGATCTATTACTGACTTATATTAAGTTTTATGTATTTCATTCAATTCAAAATAAATCTCTAATATTTTAGTAACCTTTCCTAAAGTATTTGCTGTGACAATACAATTTTTCATGGAAAAGCATGGACGATTTCATTTTTTTTTTTAAAAGGATGAAATTCTCTGAGAGGAAGAAATCATTCTGCCACAAAGTTGACTATTTTTTTTTCTTCCTCATATAACATATATGTAGTTTTTATGTTTTTTTCCAGGGATATTGTTCATGTTCATGATCTATTGTCTGATGAAATATGTGATGCTATTTCTTCTAATTATTTTGGATTGACAGCAGATGAGGTTAGTATTGTCATGAAAATGCATGATATATTTGCCACTGGAAATTAAAACAACTTACACTCAACAGTATATATGCATATCAGAAACACAAGGGTGATCTGATAACTGTTAGAAAATAAAGGGGATCTGGGATATACATCAGTTAGACAGCAACAAAAACAATCAAAGAATTGACTACAATCAAGTTTTTTCTGGTATATTCTTGATTGAGGTCTGAGAGTTTATTCACATTTCTCAAACATTTAAATAAAAATCTAGTTCATGTTCAACCAACAATTGTCAAACAATATCTTGGTATTTATTAAGGAATTCCATGTATTTTTATTGAAAAGGTTATGTAAGATCACTATATATATCTATATGATTGTCCCTTTCAACAGCTGAAAATGAAATGCAGGTCGTGTTCTACATTGAGGAAGAAAAAGTCCAGTCAAAATATGAGGTATTTTGTGTTTTGATATGTTCATCCCTTCATCTGTCAGTTTGTTTGTTCGTCCACTCTTCTTTCTGTTCCACTTCAGGTTAAAGTTCCTGGTTAAAATTGAGGAAGTTTTTGATGAAGTAAAAATGTTCATGTACTATGAACACATTTTTATACGACTGCCAAAAAAATTGCATTTGTATAATGGTATGATGTCGTCTGCATCGTTGTCTGAGTCGTCGTCTGCGTCCTTGTTCTAAGAAACATTTGGTGTGCGGACAATAACTTTAGTTAAAGTAAATGGATCACTATGAAATTTTACAAAAAGGTTCAATACCTCAAAAGGAAGGTTGGGATTGATTTTGGATAGGATGATTCCTACTGTTTTGGAATTAGGGGCCCAAAAGGAGCCCAAAAAAAAACATTTTTCGACTTTCAGGATATCAACTTTTGTATAATCATTGTAAAATTTTTCTCATTTGAGATTTCAGAAATTAAAAGAATTTTTCTACAAATATTTTTTTTGATGGGATTAATATTCAACAGCATAGTGTATTGCTCAATAGCAAAAAAAAATAATTTATAAGTTCATTAGACCACATTCATTCTGTGCCAGAAACCTATGCTGTGTCAACTACTTAATCACAATCCAAATTCAGAGCTGTATCAAGCTTGAATGTTGTGTCAATACTTGCCCCAACTGTTCAGGGTTTGACCACTGTGGTCGCATAAAGCTGTGCCCTGCAAAGCATCTGGTTGTGAGTGAATTTCAATATTTAAGGATTTTCTTAATTTTCTTTTACTCATACCAGTTTCCTACAAATATTCATGATTTGTGAAGTATTAAATTAGGACATCAAATTGTATGTCAACCATGACTATCTTTAATCTATCTGTCAGCAATTTGCAATTTTTCTTTCACTTGGGTCAATTTTGTCTTTCATTTACACCAATTTTGTACAGGTAAATAACAGGTGAATGTTATTTTTTATTTATCATTATAAACCTCTTCCTTTAGCCAGTTGTTTATATATTATAAATCATCAATTACAATAATTATAGAAAAATAGAGGTAGGTTGACTTTATACCTGGAAAATATGTGTCAGTTGACAGGTATGGCTGATGTATGATATAATTATCATACTAAATACTTCTTATAAGACATGTCAACTGATAAATCGATAAATAAATTAGATTGAGTACTTAAATTACAATAATATTTCAATAATATTCCTCTTTTGATATAGTCTAAAATATGTAATGCTACACAAATAACGTTGTAAATAAATAACTAGGTTTACAGAAAGGACATATCTAGTGCTGAATACCTGTGCCAGTGTACATGATATGTTCATCAATAACCTATATAGGACTAATAGCTTTACTTAAGTTAGCAATTTATTTGTGTTAAAGATCCTTGCACCTTATTTTTTCCATAAGGAAAAACATGGGTATCTTCCTAAATTTAGCCATGATTGATCGATTGATTTTGTCATTATGACTAGCATGAAATATTTGCTGCAGGAAGTTAAGTTAACAAACATCAAAAGTAAAATAACAAAATACAGAACTCCAAGAATTCAAAACAGAAAGTCTCTTATAAAATGGCAAAATCAAAAGCTCAAACACAGCAATCACATGGAAACCAACTGTCATATTCCTGACTATCTCAGGCATTTCCTTATGTAACAAATTGTGGATTAAACTTGGTTTTATTGTATGAAAGTCACATAGAATTCTATTGTATTGACAACAATATGTGAGCACTTAATAGATTTTTGGCTTTCAAGTTGGAAAACAAATTGTATTTTGTATTTGATTTGACATTTATTTTACAGGATGATGATCTGTTAGCAGAATTAGAAGAATTAGAACAAGAGGAACTAGATCAACCCCTTGGAGAATATTTATTAGGGTTGAACTTGAATATGTATTTGACTGATATTGGTAAAAATATTGATTTTATGCCCCACCTACGATAGTAGAGAGGCATTATGTTTTCTGGTCTGTGCCTCTGTTCGTTCGTCTGTGCGTCCGTCTGTGCGTCCGTCCGTCCCACTTCAGGTTAAAGTTTTTGGTCAAGGTAGTTTTTGATGAAGTTGAAGTCCAATCAACTTGAAACTTAGTATACATGTGCCCTATGATATGATCTTTCTAATTTAAATGCCAAATTAGAGTTTTGACCCCAATTTAACGGTTCACTGAACATAGAAAATGATAGTGCAAATTTCAGGTTAAAGTTTTTGGTCAAGGTAGTTTTTGATAAAGTAGAAGTCCAATCAACTTGAAACTTAGTGTACATGTTCCCTTTGATAACATCATTCTTATTTAATGCCAAATTAGAGAATTTATTGCAAATTCACGGTCCACTAAACATAGAAATGATAGTGCGAGTGGGGCATCCGTGTACTGTGGACACATTCTTGGTTTTTTTTTAAAGTTGTGGTTGCTTGATATGCTGAATCTAGGTGTGTATTTAGATTTTTAATATGTGCAAATTATTCAAGTCCCAAATTAAACTGTGTTTGATTTCATCTAAAGTTGAATTATTGATGTTCCTTGATATGCATAATCCAACAGTGTTTTGTGTTTTTGAATTTTGGCCTGTTTTTCAAAATGGTTTACATTAGGGTCCAAAGTATGCTGACCAGGTTTTCAGATCAAATACATCAAGAGACCCAGATCATGTGGGAAATAAAGCTAAGCTTCCAAATCAAAAATTATATTTGACTCCATTCAACTAGAAATGAGATCAAAGTTTAACATTTATTCATTTCCATTCATTTAGCGCTAATTCAAAAAAGACCAAGTCCTAAAAAGAGGTTGGTATATTAGATTTTGTATATTTCATATAATAACTGTTTTTGTTTTGTTGCAGATGAAAGTGATCCATTGAAAAGATCAGTGGCTGAGAAAAATATTGAGAAGGAAAAACAAAGTGGCATGGATCAGTATGTATTTGTATGATTCGATTGTCATTTAAAATTTTTCAAACCAGTAATATGATGAAGGATTTGGATGAAGGTGGATGATTTATAATTTAGTTATTACAATATGTTTAACCCTTGCTTGTTAAAATTATGAAATTATGGTATTGTGAACGTTTTTGTAAGAACTGAGATTTTCTCTTTAATGTAGTGTAATCATTGTTTAGTACAATATAAATGTCTAAAAAAAAAGATAAGTTTTGATAATTGATTGATTGATCGTTGGTGTTTACTATAAAACTGCTATATTAAACTACTTAGACCACTTGGTAACGAAGGCTCACTGTACTGCTTTCACCAATGAGAAAAAATGCATGCCTCATAGTTAGCTAAGAATGGCCCAAAATGTAAAACAAATCATTTTCTATATGCAAAAGTTTGAGCTAAACCTGATTGTCCTGACGAATAAAAGTTGATGAATGTATAATGAACAGTTGCTTTTGTTATTAGCAAGAAAAATTGTTTTTTTGTTCTATTTCGTTCTTGTATTATGCTGCTGAATCAACAAATGAATTTAAGTTTCTACTCTCATTGAAAATCTTTTATAACTTCCATGTTTTAGGAACTTAGGCGATATAGCTTCAATGCTAGGAAACCTAAGACATATGGCTCTAGATATGGGAACTGAGATTTCAGAACAGAATGCACAACTGGATAGAATATCAACTAAGGTTAGTGATTTAAACTAAAATGAATAGATATATTTTCAGTAAGACAGGTCTGTAACAATGTTTCAATGCTGTAATAATTTATCATGTTTAATACTTTTAGTAGAACTTGTGTTTGTGTTTCACCAAGTTAGGAGATTGTGATATTAGAATACACAGAAATATGCTCTTGTATCTAAGGATTGAGGCTAAGTAGTTTGTTTGAGATGTCAATACTTTTTTTTGGTAAACTGTGTCAGAAAAATAGGACATTTAGATCTCTAAATCAACATATTTTTGTAACAGGATAGTTTTGTTTTCAAAATATAATACATTATAAATGACAACTTTCGAGTTTGATGCATTTCCGTCAAAAAGTCTGGTTTTAGTGAACATCATTTGTGTGTTTAGTGGTATTGTCACTTCCTTTCCAATGTTGACGGAGTGGTTGGCAAATTATAATACTATATTGCATGATTTATTCAGAAAACTAAATTCTCATAATTGACAATCAAGCACTGCTGTCATTAGGGAATTGTGATTAAGTACTTACATAACAAAAAATATTTCTAGTTTATCCTGCACAATGACAATCACTAAGACGCTTGATATACGTTAATAGTGCAGGGATACAGGCAATCCCCTCTATATAGTAAATGACATCTGGAAGATGATGCCTCTGTTGAGGCATTGCTTGGTGTTTGGGCATAGATCCTCCAGGCATCTGGAAGGAGATGTATTTGTTGAGGCATTGCTTGGTGTTTGGGCATAGATCCTCCAGGCATCTGGAAGGAGATGTCTTTGTTGAGGCATTGCTTGGTGTTTGGGCATAGATCCTCCAGGCATCTGGAAGGAGATGTCTTTGTTGAGGCATTGCTTGGTGTTTGGGCATAGATCCTCCAGGCATTTGGAAGGAGATGTCTTTGTTGAGGCATTGCTTGGTGTTTGGGCATAGATCCTCCAGGCATCTAGAAGGAGATGTCTTTGTTGAGGCATTGCTTGGTGTTTGGGCATAGATCCTCCAGGCATCTGGAAGGAGATGTCTTTGTTGAGGCATTGCTTGGTGTTTGGGCATAGATCCTCCAGGCATTAAGAAGGAGATGTCTTTGTTGAGGCATTGCTTGGTGTTTGGGCATAGATCCTCCAGGCATCTGGAAGGAGATGTCTTTGTTGAGGCATTGCTTGGTGTTTGGGCATAGATCCTCCAGGCATTTGGAAGGAGATGTCTTTGTTGAGGCATTGCTTGGTGTTTGGGCATAGATCCTCCAGGCATCTGGAAGGAGATGTCTTTGTTGAGGCATTGCTTGGTGTTTGGGCAAAGATCCTCCAGGCATTAAGAAGGAGATGTCTTTGTTGAGGCATTGCTTGGTGTTTGGGCATAGATCCTCCAGGCTTCTGGAAGGAGATGTCTTTGTTGAGGCATTGCTTGGTGTTTGGGCATAGATCCTCCAGGCATCTGGAAGGAGATGTCTTTGTTGAGGCATTGCTTGGTGTTTGGGCATAGATCCTCCAGGCATCTGGAAGGAGATGTCTTTGTTGAGGCATTGCTTGGTGTTTGGGCATAGATCCTCCAGGCATCTAGAAGGAGATGTCTTTGTTGAGGCATTGCTTGGTGTTTGGGCATAGATCCTCCAGGCATTTGGAAGGAGATGTCTTTGTTGAGGCATTGCTTGGTGTTTGGGCATAGATCCTCCAGGCATCTAGAAGGAGATGTCTTTGTTGAGGCATTGCTTGGTGTTTGGGCATAGATCCTCCAGGCATCTGGAAGGAGATGTCTTTGTTGAGGCATTGCTTGGTGTTTGGGCATAGATCCTCCAGGCATTAAGAAGGAGATGTCTTTGTTGAGGCATTGCTTGGTGTTTGGGCATAGATCCTCCAGGCATCTGGAAGGAGATGTCTTTGTTGAGGCATTGCTTGGTGCATGAGCATAGATCCTCCGGCATCTGGAAGGTGATGTGTTTGTTGAGGCATTGCTTGGTGCCGGGGCATAGATCCTCCAGGCATCTGGAAGGTGATGTCTTTGTTGAGGCATTGCTTGTTCCATGGACATTGATCCTCAAGGCACCATTTACCTTGAAAGTGTTCTTCATGAAAAATCTTGTTGTTTTTCACAATGAAATTTCAAAGATAGGAAATTTGATGGATAAATAAGAAAGTAAGTTGTGGAGTGAACTGAATTATTTATTATATATTTTCAGAGTTTAGTATCTGACGGTCGATTACAAGCAGCTAACAAAAAAGCTATGAGAATTTTAGCCAATGACTCAAGTGACTCCAGTGTAAGTACAGTAAAAAAGTTTTTGTGTTAAAGTCCTCCTTTTCTCAAAGAACACCCAGTGTTTATACAGTATAATCAGAGCATGTGCAGATAAGATTTAGGCAGGAGGAATCAAATCCATTTAAATTTAGACTTGAGTTTCCTAACAAAGTTGACCTTTAATTAATCCCATATATTGATCTCTTAATTAGGGGAATTATAGGACTTTTACCTTAGTATGACTTTGGTATCACATTGACACAGTATGGAACACAATTTGATAGATATAGGAAGATATGGTATTTTTGAGAATGAGACAACTCTTTATTCAAGTCACAATTTATAAAAGTAAATCATTATAGGTCAAGGTACAGTCTTCAATACAGAGCCTTATTCACACGGAACAGCAAGCTATAAAGGGATCTAAAACACCAATACATCACAGGGGAAATGTTGCTAGGATGTAGCAATCTTGTTAAACTTGTTGTGCTTATGTTTGTGGAAAAACAGATTTGAAAGTCACTGATTTTTGATTTGCTTACATTTTCTGAAAGGTTCATGTAAAGCGATAATTGCTTGTGTATTGTTTTGAAAGTAATATGATTTTAACAAATCATTGGAGAATACAACTCAATCTGAAGAATCAAAACTTGTCAGCTTTACTGAAGGATCATCATATCACAAAAAGAACAAAACAATGTTTTTTTTTAAAAGTTACTACAGTGAACATTATGTTCTACATTAAAATATACGTTGAGCTTCTTTTTTATAAATTTTCATACTTTTAAATACTTATCAGTGAATTCATTTAGGCCCCTTGATTCAGTCATACTTTCAACCAGTTTTCAGATTTTTCAGTAATTTTAGTCGAATACAATTGAGAATGGAAATGTGTAATATGTCAAAGAGACAACAACCCGTTCAAAGAGTAAAATCTACCCTTTGACCTATCCTCACCAATTACATACCAAAAATTGCATCATATAAGGAATTACCTTTGATATAATTATAATTTTTACATTTAATGTTATAGGAAGAAGAAAATGATATGTTTCCATCCATGAATATGACAAGAGGTTCAAAACTGAAAGCTGTTGACAGTACTACTGAAAGAAGAGGTAAAATCAGTCTTTTTCATGCTTAACATATCAAATATTTTATTGCTTAATTCATTGTATTGAATGTTTGTCTTTTTAGAAAAATATACTCAATTTCAATAATAGCATCATACTTAAGCTAAGAATTAATCATACCCCAACAATAATCTTACAACAACTCCTCTTGTTGTCACTGATGAACAACAGTCTTACAACTGTTCACCTGTTTTGTTACTTTATTTAGACTACTGTAAATTCAGAAATTATTGCATGCATTTATTATTGCAATTTTGTCATTTTAGACTTAAACGGAATTTTAATTTTTACAATTTGAGAAAAATCCTGTTAAATTCATATGAAATACTTCAAAATGCGAGTTTGAATTATTGCGTTTACAACTCATTTGCATTTTTTGTAATAATAAAATCCTCGCATTAATTTCTGAATTTACAGTAATACATACTTATGATATTATTTGTCCCTGTGACCACCTGCAACACCTTTCATTATCTTTCATTTTTGGGATACGATTGCTGTCAAGCAATCTGTAGACTTTTACCATTGACCCTATGACACACTCCCTCACGTCACTCGTTTTATTCTAAACATTCGGCAACATCTCAGATTCTTATGATTGTCTTGCTTTAAAAGGTAAAAACAAGCAAAACAATTGAACATAAACAACTTTCCTGTAATGTTTTACTCATAATCTTCATGTATGATATTTTCCTTGACTTATCTGCGTGTTTTTAACAATACGGAAAATCAGAATTAAACAGTATTTATATTTAGTGTTTTTATAAATTTAGAAACACGTCAGAGGGAATTCCCAAATTTTGATAACTTGCGAGAGTTCTCTGAAAGCCGATCGATAATTCTATTTCTGTCACAAGAACTGAAGTGGAGTATTTCTATATTTTACCGTTATGAAACTGATATTTGATACTGTACTCTCATAAAGAAATGGAGAACCATTCACCATATCATTTAATAAACGTTCTTGTTCCAAATCGCAAGTCTCGGTTTGTTTATGTATTAATGTCCATGCGTGGTCTCACTAATTAGAGACAAAAAGAATTGTAGAGACAAAAAGCGTCAAGAAGCGACAAGAAGAATAATATTAGCAACAAGAAACTATTTAGCGACAAGAAAACATTTTTTTATTTATATTACTTATTCGAAATAAATATTAAAAAAATATGCAAAAGAAAACAATTTCAACGACAGGAAAGTTAATTTTGTTAGGGGGGAAAAATGAAACTTGTAAATCTAATTCAGTTGCTACACTTATTTACATGCTATTTTATAAGGTATCACAGGAAGTATATTTTGTCTTTTTATTTGTTTTTAAAACCATTTTTGTACAATATATAATTAACTTGCAAAATGCATTATTTGTGCATAATTGTCCAGAAAATTCATACACAAATTGTAAATACAAATTAAGAACTGAAATCAAACAAGAGGAAAACATGATTAAAATGTGAATATTTTTCATCATTTTATTTAGTGTATTGTCTCATTTAACGATATTTATCATGTTTATGCATATAGATTGAAGATTAAAGGAAACTGATGACAATCTTGAGTTTTCAACAGGTGTTCACTATTCGGTACAATAATTTTATATTCTGGTGCGTGTAATTGATGAAGGTGTTAATGGATGTTATTGTTGCAATAAAACAAAGGACACGCACCTAGTTAATCTCATTTGTTGCTCTTAATTGTGTATTACCTTAGAGTGAAGCCACAGCTAATGTTGGTCCTATCAGGAAAAATTAATTGTACAGTTAGGAAGGAAATAATATTTCATGTTTTTGTTTTATTAACCCTTTCCTCCATGGATTTTTTTTCTACACATACTTGATTCGCATAGGATTTTTTTCAATAAGAAAAATTCATCAGGTTTAAAGCAATAATGCATTGTCAAAAACGAATATTTCATCAATGAAATTCAAGTCAGATATCCTCATAAATATTTTTTTCATATTGGATACAAACTTTTTTAAGTCTGATGGAGACATTTAGTAGTCAAAGCATTTCAACTGAGGTGCTACACAGGCGTCAAAAGGTGTCATTATGGAGTAAAGGGGGTGGCGTCAAAAAGCGTCAATATGGAGGAAAGGGTTAAATCCTTCAAAAGGAAGGTGACAAATCTTTGTTTTTATTTTCATTTTATAGCGTTTACATTTCCTTTGCTCTTACACATGTTTAATTTCTACATCTATCAATATGATAATAAAAAGTACACAATCTCTTCATCGATTTTTTTTTTATTTCTTCATCTTTCAATAGAAAAAATATTTTAATGTTTGTGATAACAAAATGTATTCTTGTCGCTAAATAGCTTCTTGTTGCTTTTTGTCACTTATTATTTTTCTTCTTGTCGCTTCTTGACGCTTTTTGTCGCTAATTAGTAAGACCCCACATGCGTGTAGTTTTCCTGATTTCAAGGGGTATCAGATTGAGTGATTCCCCGCTTCATTGATTAATTTGAAACTCATGGGATTCTTTCTATGTCTGTCTGCATATGGAGGGCTATTGTTGTTGCATAATTTTAAATCACATGCATAATTTAAATTAAAATAAATGTTTCATCGTAAAAATTACCTATAACACCCCTTCAGCAGAAATGGAATCTTCCATGTTATCGTTTCGAGTTGTCTCCCTTTTCGAAGTATTCGTCAAGAAGAATTAACTCGTTAATGCCGGTAAACGTCGTATTATATTAAGAACGATCTCAATGTAAACAGAGGAGTGTGTACGGAAAGGAGTCATGCCCTCTGACCCAAAGGAACTTCAATAATTAAAGAGTAAGAAATGGGGGTTCCTCCTAAACTGGTCCGCCGTTCTATGTATAGCTTCGCACCGAAGGTCAGTGTAGCGATAAGTGAACACAATATGATAGGGATCCAGTTTAGGGTTCCTCCTAGAATTACGGTGATAAGATACGGAAGCAAGTTAACTCGTACCATGGCATTGGAACCAAAAAAGTTAACTTGTACTACTGGGAAGTCGTAACATTCAGAAAAATATATAAAAAATATGATGTTTTATGGGTTTCTGTTTGTAAACTTAATAGAAATAAAGTTGAATTACTTGAATTTTACACAGGAGTTAAATGAAAACTTAGACAAAAATAAAGAATGTTTTAAAGCATTAATGTTTTAACTGATCTTTCAAACTTAGAACATAGGCGGATTCAGCCCCCCCCCCCCCCCCCCCCCCCCCCCTTTTTTTGTGGAAAAAATTTGGTTGATAATAAAGGGAATCATTGAAGCATGACTGGAGCGGGCCCCCTCTTAGGTCAGTCAGCGGGCTCCCCCTTAGGAAAAGTTCTGGATCTGCCACTAGAACTTAATCCAGAGGAAAGTTAAAACATTGCTTTAACTGTACCTTATTAAAATTGAACATGTTGAATATGTATATATCCAATTTAAGTTAATTAAAGCTGTAATCCATGACCACAAATTGAATGCTATGTTTACAATTGTTGAAAGCCATGTGCTTTTTTTGCGGGGAAAATGCGGACCCCCTTAACAGGAATCAGTTAAATTTCATTGTTACATTTATTTATAGACAGTAAAAATAATTTTGGCAATCATTTTGACTAACTGCTAAGATTTTATTATTCATGAAAAATTTTCTTCGGGTGAAACTGTATATACCTTAATTATCTACATCTGCCACAGTATTTTCTATCCAATATACAAGGAACATAAGCTTCAAATTGGTCATTGTACTTTCAAATTATATACATTTTACAGACTTAAGAGGTATTGGGTGAAAGTAATAAAATCAACGGTACCAATTTTGTTGCACCAGATGCACATTTCGACAACACATGTCTCTTCAGTGATGCTCGTGGCCAAAATATTTGAAATCCAAAACTTATTTAAAGGATGAAGAGCTATAATCCAAAAGGTCCAAAAAGTATAGTCAAATTCTAGAAACGTATATCATGTATATTCATCATTTAACACCATTTGAATGCATTTAAATAAGTTGATACGAGTTAGCAATGGTTCGATTTTTCTTTTTTTAATGGTACGAGTTTACAATGGTACAGGATAACTATAATTCGACAAAACACAATAAGTACATGGCTCGTACACTTGTAACGGGGATTGGCTATTCTTTAAGTTGAGTGACTATTCAGATTGTTACATTTTGCATGTGCAGTTGAATTAGTTTAGAGAATAATACTATCCAGCTGTACCAGGGTTACCGGCCAAAAATGCTTGAGACTCGCGCATGTTCATGCTTTTTTTGCAACAGTATTCTTGGATCTATTTCTTTCCTCTTTGATCTTTTGAATTTTGGCCAAATCTCATGCATTTGTTTAATGAAAATTTGGCAGAACTGCTATACATGTGTCAATGAAAACTATCGCAATCGTATCCCTCAGAGCATTCTGCTCTTTGATTACAATTATGTTTGTGATTTGCACAAATTTTGTCATTCTTACCTCCATCTTTTAGAAAGTTTGCTTCTCTCCATGCAGGTTATTAGTTGACTGTTGACAAGTAATGAAGAAAGTTAATGATGGCCATTATTGCTTGGTGTTTTTAAAATTCTAGTTGTTACAAATACACACTATATATTTTACTAATTTGCTAACAATTCTAAAGTTCACCTTTAAATTCTCACCACAATGATTACTGTAAATTCAGAAACTATTGCGTGCATTTATTATTGCAATTTTAGTCTAAAATGCAATTTTAATTTTCATGATATTGAGAAGAATTCTGTTTAATTCATATACAAAATTTCAAAATGCAAATTTAAACTATTGCGATTATGACCCTGCCACATTTTTTGCAATAATAAAAACATCACAATAATTTCTGAAATTACAGTATCATATAAATAATTATGGGTAAAGAAAAATGAAAGATGTATGATTAACTGCAGAGAAGTATGACATTCACTTCATGGGTAGTCAAGATAGTTACAATGAAGCCTTGTCATCGTGTGCGCTATCTTTCTGCACAAGAGCTTTCCTTGACCATATCATTTTGCACATGAGTTTTCCTTGACCAAATCATTTTGCACATGAGTTTTCATTGACAGATTATGTTCTGCACGAAAGCTTTCCTTGACTGAATTCTTTCTGCACAATCCCTTCCATTGACTGAAGTCTCCTTCACTATTTGAATTTCCTGGGATATGCAGTGTATACATTGTTTATACCATACACTTATATCAACAGTGCATAGAGGATACAGCAATATCAACAAGCATATTTCTAACTCAGTCATTACAGACAGTGTAAAACAGTAAGTTGATGTAGATTGATAATATTTCCTTTAAAAGTTTTCTTAGGGCTTAACAGACCTCACATGGAAAAAAAAGTTGAATGAGTAATTTTAATTTTGTAAAATAAAATGCAAAATGTAGAAATTTTTATATTTTAAGTGTATCTGATATCATTTGTAATGAAAAACAAAAAAATCTTCTAAGTCTTCTAAAGTTCTGTCAACAGATGTGTTTCTTTACGATATGTTCAGCTCTTAAACAGTGTCTATAAAGTTATAAATAAAAGCTTGTTTATATGCCTTTTTCTCATTTGAAGATTTAATTTTCAGAGAAGAGAATATAGGGATGGAATCTGTCCATGCTGCTGTGAAATCCTACAAAGTAAGCACTATTAGTAATGGGAGAATTGATATGGAAACAGATAGGAATAAAGATAGAAATTTCTCATCCTTCCCACCTCTTTCATTTGGATCTGATGAAGAGCAGGGATTTAGACAAAATATAAGGGAGGAAGAAAGTAGAAAACTCAATCCAAAAAGAATGATCGACCAAAGTAGTAAGGAAGACAGAGGAAGGGAAGATGAAAAGAAAAGGAGAACATTAAATCAAGAAGGGTTGAAAGAGCTGATGTGTGAAAGAAAAAGGCAGAATGATGAAGCCGGGAGGAGAGAAGAAATAAGGCAAGAGAAACAAAAACAAATTATTGATCACAGTACTAAGAAAGATAGAGGAGGGGAAGATGAAAAGCTTTCTGAAAAGAAAAGGAGAACATTAGATCAAGAAGGGTTGGAGAAACAACAGTGTGAAAGGAGAAGACAGGCTGATGAAGCCAGGTGGAGAGAAGAAATAAGGCAATTGGAACTAGAAAATAAACAGAAACTAGAAGAAAATGAAAGAGAGAGAGAAAAGATAAGAAATGAAAGAAGAGCTGCTTTCGTTGAAAGAAAAACAAAACGAAATGGTATGAATAAATTAAGAGTATAATTTAAGTATTCCAACTGTTTAAAATATCATGAAAATGTCAAATGGTCAGTTCCTTGTATGTTTTTTAATAAATGAAAGCTGTATTCACCATTGAATGATACATGTAGTTGTATGTGTGACATTTTTATGTCATAGTATATATGAGAGTATAGAAGGAAACTTTAGAATTTTCAATCAGCCATCACCTTGAAAAAACCTTGGTGGTCAAATTGCAATTGTTTTCCATTCAGAAGTTTAGGCCCTTAAAGAAATAATTTGTTGTGATTCAAAAATTATTTGCTTAGTTTCAAATGAGTGGTAGATGGTACCAATTGCAACAGATTTTTAAACTGAGGACACCCTTGCAAAAACAAAATGAGTATAAAGACAGTCTACAAAACTCACAAAAAAGAAAGCAAAAACAAAAATCTTCCTTTTGTGAGGCCATGCAAAAAGATATCTTCTATTCTGGTTTCTCTACCTTTTCTTTGTTTTGGGAAGTTACCCTAAAGATTGGGGGTATTTTTGAATGAGTGCTAATAAAATAACAATATGTATTCTATATATATTCAATACAAAAAAAATGCCCTAATTTTTTATCTTTATATAACAGGACCCACAAATATCATTTCAATTGGCCTAAAGCAAAATGTTATACCAACAACAACAACAATACTTTATTTTAATGATCACTTTTGAAACCAGTAGTATTGATTGTAAAATTAAGTCCTCTCATTTTATATTGTATATTTTAGCTGCACAGTCAGGCAGGTCACCAGTTTACAGGAGAGCAGAAATACAAGACTTACTTTTGTTGGATGTCACTCCACTGTCGCTTGGTATAGAAACAGTTGATGGTCTCATGACACCTGTTATCAAACGTAATACAACAGTTCCAACTAGAAAGAGCCAGACTTTCACTACTTTAGAGGACTATCAGATCAGTGTGTTAATTCAGGTTTATGAAGGGGAGAGAACTATGGCCAAGAACAATAACTCTCTGGGAACATTTGTTCTAACTGGAATACCGGCTGCACCAAAAGGGGTACCTCAGATTGTTGTCACCTTTGACATTGATGCCAATGGTATTTTTACAATTTCTGCTGAAGACAAGCTTACTGGAAAGAGGAATAGCCTCACAATTACTAATGACAAAGGTAAGGATTGTTATGCCCCACCTAAGATAGTTGAGGGGCATTATGTTTCTGATCTGTGTGTCTGTTTGTCCATTTGTTTGTTCGTCTGTCTGTCCCGCTTCAGATTTAATTTCTTTTGTCAAGTTGAAGTCCAATCAACTAGAAACTTTGTACACATGTTCCCTATGATATAATATTTCTAATTTAATTCTAATGCCTAATTAGATTTTTGACCACAATTTAAAGGTCCATGTAGCATAGAAAATGATAGTGCAAGTGGGGCATCCGTGTACTATGAACTTATTCTTGTTAATGATTAGTTGACTACAAATGCCAAAAAATACAGCATTTTCTGTGTGTCTTGCAGCTCTTCATCTTTTTATTATTAGATAATCCTAAAATATCAATTATAACTTGATCATAATAACAAACGAATTTTTAATAGTGAGGAAATTGGGAATATATTGCAATGAAAATTACTGTTGATGTTTTATTTTTAACTTTGTTCTTTAGGTCGTTTGGGGTCAAAAGAAATAGATAAAATGGTCAATGAAGCAGAGAAATTTAAGGCTGAGGATGAACAACAGAGAAAATGTATTTCCGCAAAGAACGCTTTGAAAGGCTATACACTTAACATGGTATCAACAATTGATTTTGACAAACAAGAAGTTTACAGAATCAAAAAAATACAAGACTTACTTTTGTTGGATGTCACTCCACTGTCGCTTGGTATAGAAACAGTTGATGGTCTCATGACACCTGTTATCAAACGTAATACAACAGTTCCAACTAGAAAGAGCCAGACTTTCACTACTTTAGAGGACTATCAGATCAGTGTGTTAATTCAGGTTTATGAAGGGGAGAGAACTATGGCCAAGAACAATAACTCTCTGGGAACATTTGTTCTGACTGGATTACCTGCTGCACCAAAAGGGGTACCTCAGATTGATGTCACCTTTGATATTGATGCCAATGGTATTTTGACAATTTCTGCAGAAGATAAACTTACTGATAAGAGGAATAGCATTACAATTTCTAATGAAAAAGGTAAGAATTTTTTATTATTAGTGGAGCAAAATTAACAAAAAATACAGCAGTACTGTTTGTTTTGCAGTTCTTCATCTTTTTGTTAATAAATAATCCTAAAATATCAATTTTAACTCTATCAAAATGATAAAAGAAATTGAATAGTTAGGAAATTCAGAATATATTGCAATGAAAATTACTGCTGAATATATTTAGCTCACCTGGCTCGAAGGGCCAAGTGAGCTTATGCCATCACTTGGTGTCCGTCGTCGTCCGTCGTCGTCTGTCGTCGTAAACTATTTCAAGAATCTTCTCCTCTGAAACTACTGGGCCAAATACTTCCAAACTTTAACTCAATGTTCCTTAGGGTATCTAGTTTATAAATATTGTTTATCAGGTCAAGATCTATCTGCCCTGAAATTTTCAGATGAATCAGACAACCTGTTGTTGGGTTGCTGCCCCTGAATTGGTAATTTTAAGGAAATTTTGCTGTTTTTGGTTATTATCTTGAATATTATTATAGATAAAGATAAACTGTAAACAGCAATAATGTTCAGCAAAGTAAGATTTACAAATAAGTCAATATGACCGAAATGGTCAGTTGACCCCTTTAGGAGTTATGGCCCTTTATAGTCAATTTTTAACCATTTTTCGTAAATCTTAGTTATCTTTTACAAAAATCTTCTCCTCTGAAACTACTGTGCCAAATACTTCCAAACTTTTACTGAATGTTCCTTAGGGTATCTAGTTTATAAATTGTATCCGAAGTTTTGATCTATCAACAAACATGGTCGCCATTACTAAAAATAGAACATAGGGGTCAAATGCAGTTTTTGGCTTATAACTCAAAAACCAAAGCATTTAGAGCAAATCTGACATGGGGTAATATTGTTAATCAGGTCCAGATCTATTTCAGATGAATCAGACAACCTGTTGTTGGGTTGCTGCCCCTGAATTGATAATTTTAAGGAAATTTTGCTGTTTTTGGTTATTATCTTGAATATTATTATAGATAGAGATAAACTTTAAAGTGAGCAATAATGTTCAGCAAAGTAAGTTCTACCAATAAGTCTATCTGATCAAAATTGTCAATTGACCCCTTAAGGAGTTATTGCCCTTTAAAGACTTTTTTCACAATTTGTTCATCATGTTGACTTACTTTAAAAAATCTTCTCCTTTGAAACTGCTGTATCAACTTCAGCCAAACTTAGGCCAGATGAGTTTCATAGTATCTAGTAAAAATTTTATATTTTATTTCCTTGTATGTCAAGAAACATAGCTTCTATGGCTAAAATAGAACATCTGAGAAAATGTTTTTTTTTTTGCCTTATGAAGAAAATAGGACGATCCAAAAAACATTTAAATAAATTGAAAAGCCAAATTAATCATTGTTGAGAGATTTAACCAAAAGAATTAAGGTGAGCGATTCAGGCTCTTGAGAGCCTCTTGTTTTATTTTGAACTTTGTTCTTTAAGGTCGTTTGGGGTCAAAAGAAATAGATGAAATGGTCACTGAAGCATACAAATATAAGGTTGAGGCTAAACAACAGGAAAAATGTATTTCTTCAAAGAATTCTTTGAAAGGTTGTATGCTTAACATGGTATCAGCAATTGAATTTGGAAAACGCAAAGGTAAATTGAAAATGGATTGCAATGTAAAAAGAATGCTACAATGTGCAAATGGATGACTGTGCTACAAGACTGAGTGATATTGATAAAATGGAAAATATATACATAGTGCTGAGCTTTTATGGAACAATGACTTTCAGTCAACTATTGGAGCTTGAAGTGAAGTCATCAGGGGATATGCCAAGTTACTCATAGTAGCACTTCAAAAAAGATCACAGAAAAATGAGATCATTGTCAGCCTTCTAAATGTCCCTCGCTGCAGTACAGTATGAGTGAATGGCTTGGCCTCAATCTGGTGGTGTTTCTAAATATTTTTGTATCAATAAAAGTGTTTGTTGACTGCTGAAAAATCAATTAAAATTATATTTAGCAATTTCTTTCTCTGTTTTTAATATGGACTCAATACCTACTACAAAAGTAAAGGTACTGATAAAACCAAAAGGGACAAAAGAAAAGCCAAACCCAGTAGTTTTGCTATAATTGTAGTCAACTGAGAAAATACATCAGTAATGAAATTTGCCCTCTTATATAACAACCAAGGGAACTAACTCCCATATTATTTACTACAATGGAAATATCCTATTAATTAAAGTTACAATTGTTATGAGCTGATTATATATAAGTAACTTATAATGCATCATTTTACTAAAATTCTGCTTTATTTATCATTTCACTAACTTATAACTTGTAAACATTTTCTATTCTCTTATGTTGAATATTTTTAAATATTGAATTTGAATTCTGATAAACCAGTTTAGATTGAATGTCCTGTCTATAAGGGTGTCCATCCATTTCAGATTGAATGTCCTGTCTAAGAGGGTGTCCATCCATTTCAAATTGAATGTCCTGTCTAAGAGGGTGTCCATCCATTTAAGATTGAATGTCCTGTCTAAGAGGGTGAACATCCATTTCAGATTGAATGTCCTGTCTAAGAGGGTGTCCATCCATTTCAGATTGAATGTCCTGTCTATGAGGGTGTCCATCCATTTCAGATTGAATGTCCTGTCTAAGAGGGTGTCAATCCATTTAAGATTGAATGTCCTGTCTAAGAGGGTGTCCATCCATTTAAGATTGAATGTCCTGTCTAAGAGGGTGTCCATCCATTTAAGATTGAATGTCCTGTCTAAGAGGGTGTCCATCCATTTAAGATTGAATGTCCTGTCTAAGAGGGTGAACATCCATTTAAGATTGAATGTCCTGTCTAAGAGGGTGAACATCCATTTAAGATTGAATGTCCTGTCTAAGAGGGTGTCCATCCATTTCAGATTGAATGTCCTGTCTAAGAGGGTGTCCATCCATTTCAGATTGAATGTCCTGTCTAAGAGGGTGTCCATCCATTTCAGATTGAATGTCCTGTCTAAGAGGGTGTCCATCCATTTAAGATTGAATGTCCTGTCTAAGAGGGTGTCCATCCATTTAAGATTGAATGTCCTGTCTAAGAGGGTGAACATCCATTTCAGATTGAATGTCCTGTCTAAGAGGGTGAACATCCATTTAAGATTGAATGTCCTGTCTATGAGGGTGTCCATCCATTTCAGATTGAATGTCCTGTCTAAGAGGGTGTCCATCCATTTTAGATTGAATGTCCTGTCTAAGAGGGTGTCCATCCATTTAAGATTGAATGTCCTGTATAAGAGGGTGTCCATCCATTTAAGATTGAATGTCCTGTCTAAGAGGGTAAACATCCATTTAAGATTGAATGTCCTGTCTATGAGGGTGTCCATCCATTTCAGATTGAATGTCCTGTCTAAGAGGGTGAACATCCATTTAAGATTGAATGTCCTGTCTATGAGGGTGTCCATCAATTTCAGATTGAATGTCCTGTCTATGAGGGTGTCCATCCATTTCTCATTAAATATGTCTGTTCCTATTGTCATATGGATGACAAGGAAGTTGTGTTATAAAAGGTGGTTTATTTTATTTGAAATACCTCATTGGACAAGAAAAATGCTTCTAACACTATTTTGTCTAGTTGCTTTAAATACAAATCAAGTTTAAATATTTTAATCAGAATTAAGGAAGCATAAACCATTTCTGAATAGTTAATATATGGATCTCCCTAGTTAAATATATATCTGTATAGGATTCCTATATCAGCATATCTTAGGTTCTTTGTTCTTAAGTTAGGATTATTTCTTTTGTTATGAATCTGTCCATATCCAATCAGAAACTATTTGTTAAATTACCTTATTTTTATTATCTTCAGTAGATTTCTTTCAATTTGTGGTAATAAAGAGAATTATGTATTGAAAAAAAAAGTTTTATTGATATTTCTCTTTGTCAAAATTCAGCATACCAATACATCTGATTTTTTTTGCGCAGGATTCTGCTCAAATTGGTGCTAGGGGCCTTCTTAAACTTACAGTGAGATTGGAGCTTTTTGCTCCGTGTTGAAGGCTTTGCAGTGACTGAGTTGAGGAACAGCAAACTAAGCGCTGTTCATTTGCCCTTCATGTGTTTATATGTGCATGAACTGAATTTGTGTCATAGATGGATACCAGATATTCTTTGTTTTTCTATTATAGAAAAGGATGAACATTTAAATTTTTGGTTTACTTATATCATGAAATCCACAAAATTGGTAACCACCCAATAAAGGTATAGATCCACAGTAATTGATTTGTTCTCTAGTTACAACTAGATCTGATCCAGGTTGGTCCTTTGACATTAAATTGAGAATGAAAATGGGGAATGTATCAAAGAGACAACAACCCGTTCCATAGAAAAAACAACAACAGAAGGTCACCAACAGGTCTTCAATGTAACGAGAAATTCCCGCACCCAGAGGCGTCCTTCAGCTGGCCCTTTAACAAATATATACTAGTTCAGTAATAATGAACACCATACTAATTTCCAAAGTGTACACAATGCATAGTTCCTGTCAATTCTTTTACAAGAATGAATGCTTGGCTAATTTGGGTCTGAAAATTTGAAAAATATTATTAACCCATGAGATCATAGCTAGTGACTGTTTAGAATTTAGATTCACTTTGGGATTGATAACGTCTGGTTACATGTCCAGGTGAAGCCAAAAATAAAAAAAAATATGATTTTTTGTGAAATGGCAAAGAGAGACAACAAGTTGAAACTCAAAATGTTTAGTCCCTTACTGACAAAGCCAAGGGGGCTTTATTTAGTTTAACTTTTGTTTTACAACATTTCAATGTTTATCATTCTGAAGTGATAGTGAGATTTAAAGATATTTTTCACATGTCACTTATCAACTCAAGTCATGTCACTCATGTGTGGCCTGGATCAATTTACTATTTATAATATAGCATCAAATATGAAACTCCCACTCTGGGAATGAAGCTATATCACATTCATTTTGCTACATGTCCATTAGTCCCTTCATTCATCTGTTTGTTCAACAAATATTGTTGTCACTCTTTACAGAGAAACCAGTACTGCTGCAAACATATGCTGCAAGATGTTCATCTTTGCTAGAAAGTGAAGAAAGTGAAAGTGATGTATGCATGGATTTTAATTTATTTGAAGATGGTAAATATATTTGATATTGATTTCAAAATTAATTGTTGACTCTACTTAATGCTTTTGCTTATTATGTTTCTCAGATTTAAGTTGCAGTTTCAGCCCAAAAATGGAATCTGGGGGGAAAAAGGTAATTAGACCTCCCATTTCTACCTGCAGTATAGAAGTCTGGAAATTGATAAAATGAGAACGATCTACTGACTGTTTCAAAATTAAGATACCCTTTTGGAGTAACAACTTCTGGTTACAGGACTAGGTGAATTCAGTAAAAAACAAATAAAAAAATGGATAAATATTGATTTTTTTGGTGAAATGGCCTTCTTTAGAATGTTTAGATGTCAATATAACCAGAACAGTTTCTCTCAAACTTAACCACTCTTACAATCGGTGTATTCTTTTGGCTTCACTCTCTATGGAGACTATAGTAAGCTACGCCTATCATAATCCACGAGTCTTGTGAGTAAAGAAAGAGGACCCAAACAAATTGTTAGCTAAGTTTTTTGCAGCAGAAGGCCAATTTTTGGCAAAATACTGGATGAACTAAAATTTTTCATCACAAACAGACTTCATAATAGGTGAGTTGATTGACAGTAATTTCAACATTTAAGGATTGTTTTAGGATATTTCAGACACTTCTTTCTGTTTTCTGATATACATTTTCTGAAGTATTATGTTTGGGTATGATGCATAGCATGACAACAAATGGATTTAAAAATCTCATTGTAGAACCAGCTCTGTTGGACATAATACCAGTTAAAGAAAGTTCTAAGGCAATTCGAACTCCTAAGGTTGCATCTTGTAAAGAAAGTGAAAGTGAGGATGATGACTTAGGTTTCGGCTTATTTGATGATGGTAAGATTAACCTAGAATATGTTAACAGTTTTAATACGCTCATTTACAGGAAATACATATTATATATGGTAAAGTTAAACTGTTGTCCGCCCATCATCAACATGTTGGACATTAACTCAAAATTTCTTTAACCAATTTGCATGAAACTGTAATGAATTGTTTATATCTGTTGACGTGAGCTCCCTTTTAATTTTGTTTTAATTTTGGATTTACATTTCCAAGTTATTTGGTGTGATTACATCAAAAAGGGGGATTTTCTAGTTTTTCGGATATTAACTCAAAATGGCTTTGAGCAGTTTTCTTGAAACTGTGGTGAATTGTTTATATCTACTGATTGTAGCTCCCTTTTGATATTTATGCTCCCTTATTGGACAATAAATCAAAAGTTTTTTAAGTAGTTTTAATGAAACTTTGGTCACTGGTTTTTATGTATTAAAGTAATCTCCCTTTATTTTTTTCCATGAAATTCAGATATGACATTGAGGAGTTTTGAAACTTTATTCTTTGAAAAAAAGCCCTCTATTGAAAAATATCACCACTCATATATTTAGTTGTTGTATATCAAAATTATTATGAGAATAAAATTAAAAATTTCTATGCACATTTTTAACTTAAAAAGTCTATGGAAAATGTGAGGAGTTGTTAAAAAAAATCAAATGGAAGTTTTTCCAGTATTTCTTCTAAAATTTGTGTTTTTCTACACATGCCACATAGCTTACTTTGAATTGATATCTAGAATACTTGGTGAAAGGTATACCTTATGTCATTTGGTCTCTGGTGGAGAGATGGCTCATTTGCAATCATGCACATTTTTAGCTCACCTGGCCTGAAGGGCCAAGTGAGCTTTTCCCATCACTTTGCGTCCGGCGTCCGGCGTCGTCTGTCGTCGTTGTTAACTTTTACAAAAATCTTCTCCTCTGAAACTACTGGGCCAAATCAAACCAAACTTGGCCACAATCAACATTGGGGTATCTAGTTCAAAAAATGTGTGGCGTGACCCGGTCAACCAACCAAGATGGCCGCCAGGGCTAAAAATAGAACATAGGGGTAAAATGCAGTTTTTGGCTTATAACTCAAAAACCAAAGCATTTAGAGCAAATCTGACATGGATTTAATATGTTTATCAGGTCAAGATCTATCTGCCCTGAAATTTTCAGATGAATCGGTCAATCGGTTGTTGGGTTGCTGCCCCTGAATTGGTAATTTTAAGGAAATTTTGCTGTTTTTATACGACCGCAAATTTTGAAAAAATTTTCGTCGTATATTGCTATCACGTTGGCGTCGTCGTCGTCGTCGTCGTCGTCGTCCGAATACTTTTAGTTTTCGCACTCTAACTTTAGTAAAAGTGAATAGAAATCTAGGAAATTTTAACACAAGGTTTATGACCATAAAAGGAAGGCTGGTATTGATTTTGGGAGTTTTGGTCCCAACATTTTAGGAATTAGGGGCCAAAAAGGGCCCAAATAAGCATTTTCTTGGTTTTCGCACTATAACTTTAGTTAAAGTGAATAGAAATCAATGAAATTTAAACACAATGTTTATGACCACAAAAGGAAGGTTGGTATTGATTTTGGGAGTTTCGGTCCCAACAGTTTAGGAATTAGGGGCCAAAAAGGGACCCAAATAAGCATTTTTCTTGGTTTTCGCACCATAGCGTTAGTATAAGTAAATAGAAATCTATGAAATTTAAACATAAGGTTTATGACTATAAAAGGAAGGTTGGTATTGATTTTGGGAGTTTTGGTCCCAACAGTTAAGGAAAAAGGGGCCCAAAGGGTCCAAAATTAAACTTTGTTTGATTTCATCAAAATTGAATAATTGGGGTTCTTTAATATGCTGAATCTAACTGTGTATGTAGATTCTTAATTTTTGGTCCCGTTTTCAAATTGGTCTACATTAAGGTCCAAAGGGTCCAAAATTAAACTTAGTTTGATTTTAACAAAAATTGAAACCTTGGGGTTCTTTGATATGCTGAATCTAAAAATGTACTTAGATTTTTGATTATTGGTCCAGTTTTCAAGTTGGCCTAAATCGAGGTCCAAAATTAAACATTGTTTGATTTCATCAAAAATTGAATAATTGGGGTTCTTTGATATGCCAAATCTAACTGTGTATGTAGATTCCTAATTTTTGGCCCAGTTTTAAAATTGGTCTAAATTAAAGTGCAAAGGGTCCAAAATTAAACAAAGTTTGATTTTAACAAAAATTAAATTCTTGGGCCTCTTTGATATGCTGAATCTAAACATGTACTTAGATTTTTGATTATTGGCCCAGTTTTCAAGTTGGTCCAAATCAGGATCTAAAATTATTATATTAAGTATTGTGCAATAGCAAGTCTTTTCAATTGCACAGTATTGTGCAATGGCAAGAAATATCTAATTTCACAATATTGTGAAATAGCAAATTTTTTTTTAATTAAGAGTTATCTTTCTTTGTCCAGTATAGTAAGCAAGAAATATCTGCAAGAATTTTTTTTAATTGGAGTTATCTTTCTTTGTCCAGAATCAACTTAAATCTTTGTTATATACAATATACAATGTATATTCACTTTTTACTACCAACTGGTAAATTTAAATAATCTTTACCATTCAGTGATAACAAGCAGTTTTTTTACATCTTAATATTTTATGATGTATTTAAATGAGTAGTAATTGTTGCAAACTCCATTAGAATATTTTAATTGAAATTAGTTTTGGAATAAGGGAAAGGGGGATGTGAATAAAAAATTGGGTTCAATTTTTATACGACCGCAAATTTTGAAAAAAATTTCGTCGTATATTGCTATCACGTCGTCGTCGTCGTCCGAATACTTTTAGTTTTCGCACTCTAACTTTAGTAAAAGTGAATAGAAATCTATGAAATTTTAACACAAGGTTTATGACCATAAAAGGAAGGCTGGTATTGATTTTGGGAGTTTTGGTCCCAATATTTTAGGAATTAGGGGCCAAAAAGGGCCCAAATAAGCATTTTCTTGGTTTTCGCACTATAACTTTAGTTTAAGTTAATAGAAATCTATGAAATTTTGACACAAGGTTTATGACCACAAAAGAAAGGATGGGATTGATTTTGGGAGTTTTGGTTTCAACTGTTTAGGAATTAGGGGCCAAAAAAGGGCCCAAATAAGCATTATTCTTGGTTTTCGCACTATAACTTTAGTTAAAGTAAATAGAAATCAATGAAATTTAAACACAATGTTTATGACCACAAAAGGAAGGTTGGTATTGATTTTGGGAGTTTCGGTCCCAACAGTTTAGGAATTAGGGGCCAAAAAGGGACCCAAATAAGCATTTTTCTTGGTTTCGCACCATAGCGTTAGTATAAGTAAATAGAAATCTATGAAATTTAAACACAAGGTTTATGACTATAAAAGGAAGGTTGGTAATGATTTTGGGAGTTTTGGTCCCAACAGTTAAGGAAAAAGGGGCCCAAAGGGTCCAAAATTAAACTTTGTTTGATTTCATCAAAATTGAATAAATGGGGTTATTTAATATGCCGAATCTAACTGTGTATGTAGATTCTTAATTTTTGGTCCCGTTTTCAAATTGGTCTACATTAAGGTCCTAAGGGTCCAAAATTAAACTTAGTTTGATTTTAATAAAAATTGAAACCTTGGGGTTCTTTGATATGCTGAATCTAAAAATGTACTTAGATTTTTGATTATTGGCCCAGTTTTCAAGTTGGCCCAAATCAAGGTCCAAAATTAAACATTGTTTGATTTCATCAAAAATTGAATAATTGGGGTTCTTTGATATGCCAAATCTATTTGGTCCAGTTTAAAATTGGTCTAAATTAAAGTGCAAAGGGTCCAAAATTAAACTAAGTTTGATTTTAACAAAAATCAAATTCTTGGGCCTCTTTGATATGCTGAATCTAAACATGTATTTAGATTTTTGATTATGGGCCCAGTTTTCAAGTTGGTCCAAATCAGGATCTAAAATTATTATATTAAGTATTGTGCAATAGCAAGTCTTTTCAATTGCACAGTATTGTGCAATGGCAAGAAATATCTTATTTCACAATATTGTGAAATAGCAAATTTTTTTTAAATTAAGAGTTATCTTTCTTTGTCCAGTAAAGTAAGCAAGAAATATCTGCAAGAATTTTTTTTAATTGGAGTTATCTTTCTTTGTCCAGAATCAACTTAAATCTTCGTTATATACAATATACAATGTATATTCACTTTTTACTACCAACTGATAAATTTAAATAATCTTTACCATTCAGTGATAACAAGCAGTTTTTTTTACATCTTAATATTTTATGATGTATTTAAATGAGTAGTAATTGTTGCAAACTCCATTAGAATATCTTAATTGAAATTAGTTTTGGAATAAGGGAAAGGGGGATGTGATTAAAAAATTGGGTTCAATTTTTCTCATTTGAAATTTCATAAATAAAAAGAAAATTTCTTCAAACATTTTTTTGAGAGGATTAATATTCAACAGCATAGTGAATTGCTCTAAGAGAAAACAAAAATTTTAAGTTCATTTGAATACATTCATTCTGTGTCAGAAACCTATGCTGTGTCAACTATTTAATCACAATCCAAATTTAGAGCGGACTCCAGCTTGAATGTTGTGTCCATACTTGCCCCAACTGTTCAGGGTTCAACCTCTGCGGTCGTATAAAGCTACGCCCTGCGGAGCATCTGGTTGGTTTTTATCTTGAATATTATTATAGATAGAGATAAACTGTAAACAGCAATAATGTTCAGCAAAGTAAGATCTACAAATAAGTCAACATGACCAAAATGGTCAGTTGACCCGTTTAGGAGTTATTGCCCTTTATAGTAAATTTTTAACCATTTTTCGTAAATTAAAGTAATCTTTTACAAAAATCTTCTCCTCTGAAACTACTCGGCCAAGTTAATCCAAACTTGGCCACAATCATCTTTGGGGTATCTAGTTTTAAAAATGTGTGGCGTGACCTGGTCAACCAACCAAGATGGCCGCCACGGCTAAAAATAGAACATAGGGGTAAAATGCAGTTTTTGGCTTATAACTCAAAAACCAAAACCTTTTGAGGAAATCTGACATGAGATAAAAATGTTTATCAGGTCAAGATCTATCTGCCCTGAAATTTTCAGATGAATCAGTCAATTGGTTGTTGGGTTGCTGCTCCTGAATTGGTAATTTTAAGGAAATTTTGCTGTTTTTGGTTTTTATCTTGAATATTATTATAGATAGAGATAAACTGTAAACAGCAATAATGTTCAACAAAGTATTATCTACAAATAAGTCAACATGACCGAAATGGTCAGTTGACCCGTTTAGGAGTTATTGCCCTTTATAGTCAATTTTTAACCATTTTTTCTTAAATCTTAGTTATCTTTACAAAAATCTTCTCCTCTGAAACTACTGGGCCAAATTAATCCAAACTTGGCAACAATCATCTTTGGGGTATCTAGTTTAAAAAATGTGTGGCGTGACCAGGTCAACCAACCAAGATGGCCACAAAGGCTAAAAATAGAACATAGGGGTAAAATGCAGTTTTTGGCTTATAACTCAAAACCAAAGCATTTAGAGCAATCTGACTTGGGGTGAATTTGTTTATCAGATCAATATCTATCTGCCCTGTAATTGGAAGATGAATCTGACAACCTGTTGTTGGGTTGCTGCCCGTGAATCGGTAATTTTAAGGAAATTTTGCTGTTTTTGGTTATTATTTTGAATATTATTATAGATAAAGATAAACTGTAAACAGCAATAATGTTCAGCAAAGTAGGATCTATAAATAAGTCAACATGACCGAAATGGTCAATTGACCCCCTAAGGAGTTATTGTCCTTTATAGTCAATTTTTAACAATTTTCATAAAATTTGTAAATTTTTAATTAACATTTCCACTGATACTACTGGGCCAATTTCATTATAGATAGAGATAATTGTAAGCAGCAAGACTGTTTAGTAAAGTAAGATTTAAAAACACATCACCATCAACAAAACACAATTTTGTCATGAATTCATTTGCTTCCTTTGTTTAATGTTCACATATACCAAGGTGAGCGACACAGGCTCTTTAGAGCCTCTAGTTTTTTAATCTCTAAGGCGATCGGAAGTGTACATAATATACCAACTCAACAGATTTGTTTTAAATTTACATTTTGATTCTGCTTGTAAAAATACATCAGAACATAAAATAAAAAAGGGGGTAACCGTTTTTGTTTTTCAGATACAAACTGTTGAAACTGACAGCTTGATACACCAGAAATACAATGGGTATATAGGGAAAATCATAAAAACTGGCAGATATATTTTTACTTTATAATGATTTTCTTAATTTGTTGGTCAACAGAATTTTTTTTAATTCTAATTTCGATAAAAATAAATCGCGCACTCTGATGTCTTGACTCTGAGTTGCTATGGCAGTTGGGTAATAATTTGTACCATTTGAACAGACTAATTTGATAAAACAAATTGTTAGAATTTTAAATTACGTGCATAAGATGAGTAACGCATACAGTCAAGTCACAGTAAAATTATTATTCATGCAAAGCCAATAATTTGGTAAGACATCTATGTGTGTCCACATATGTATCTGTTACACTAGAGAAGGTGCTGATCCATGAAATAATAACACTTATTTTACTATCTTTTTAACTGAGTTGGTATTTGGAGTTATGTAAAAACTACTCATGAACAAGATCACACATTTATACCTCAGGCTGTTTATTCATGTGTGAAGGGTTCCATAATAATCTAACTTTAACAGTTCAACAGAGAACTGATAGATTGACCAGTGTTATTATCTCACTTCTGGATGTTATTCTGGTCGGGGATATTGTTTACAAAATGTTGTTTGAAGAAGCAGGTTTGTTTTATATTTGATAATTCAATTTATTCTTGAATTTTGAGTAGTGCATTTATTTATGGATATAGGTCTCATTCGTAATCTTTATGTAAAGATTAAATGTTGGTTTTCCTTTTTGAATTGAAGACTGTACTTTGAGCAATAATTTTTAACGTTTTATACATTGTGTCTTATTGACACTCATACAGGGGCAGATCCAGCAATTTATAAAAGGGGGGTCCTAACCCAGGACAAAGAGGGGATTCCAACCACATGTCATGATGATGTCCCCATACAAATTCATTGATCGTCAAAAAAGGGGGAAGGAGTTCCAACCCCCCCTCCCCACCCCACCTGGGATCAACCACTGCTCATACCACATCTTGTTTATATGAATATGTAGAGTTGATAGCTTTAGCTGTTTGAGAGTTAGACATTACTCCTCAAATTAGTCAGCAACTCCCATCAAGTACTCAATTGTCACTTAGAAGAGTAGGAATGCCCTTTATTGTCAAGCATCTAATCTCTGTTTTAAATATGTCTACTGTCAAACTGGCCTTAATTTTTTATGACCACCAAAATTTTTGCTGTTGTATTTTTGTATCACATCATTGTCCGAAAAGACACTTAGTTTCCAGACAATAACTTTGATTTTTAAAAGTGAATGGATCTCTATGAAATTTAAACACAAGGTTTGAAACCACAAAAGGAAAGCTTGGTTTGATTTTGAGGGTTAGGTTCCCAACAGTTTAGGAAATAAGGGTCTTCAAAGGGGTCCAAATAAACATTTTTATAGTTTCCAGACAGTAACTTCTGTGTAAGTGTATGGATGTTTCTGAAATTGTACTACAAGTTTCTATACCAAAATGGAAGGTTGGGATTGATTTTGGGGGTTATGGCCCTTACTGATTAGGAATAAGGGCCCACAAACAATACTTTTCTAATGCTTTGTATAAATTGCTGAATTGTTGTCCAATTTAAATGGGGTGTTCTTGAGTTCTTGTGTTCTTTAATATGCTGAACTTAACAATGTATTAAGATTTGGATATTTAGCCCTGTTTTTAAGTTGGTTCACATTGAGGTCCAAAGGGTCCAAATTTAAACTTTGTTTGATTTCATCAAAAATTAAAGTTTTGGGGTTGTTTGATATGCTGAAAATAACCGTGTATTTCAATTTTTTATTTTTGGTCCCATATTTAAATTGGTCTACATTAAGGTCCAAAGGGTCCAAAATTAAACTTAGTTTGATTTTAACAAAAATTGAATTCTTTGGGTTCTTTGATATGCTGAATTCTAACATGTATTTAGATTTTTGATAATAGGCCTAGTTTTCAAATTGGTTCAAATCAGGGTCCAAATTAAACTTTGTTTGATTTCAACAAAAATTGAATGCATGAGGGTCTTTGATATGCTAGATCTAACCGTGTATTTAAATTTTTGATTTTAAGTTCTGTTTTCAAATAAGTCTACATTAAGGTCCATAGGGTTAAATATTAAATTTAGTTTGCCTTTAATAAAAATTGAATTTTTGAGGTTCTTTGATATGCTGAATCTAAACATGTATAAGTACCCGGCCACGTCCACTTTTATTTTTTGTCTATCTGATGAGTTAAGCCTTTTTCAACTGATTTTTATAGTATGTTCTTATGTTGTACTGTTATTCCACTGTCCCAGGTTAGGGGAGGGTTGGGATCCCGCTAACATGTTTAACCCCGCCACATTATTCATGTATGTGCCTGTCCCAAGTCAGGAGCCTGGAATTCAGTGGTTGTCGTTTGTTTATGTGTTACATATTTGTTTTTCGTTAATTTTTTTACATAAACAAGGCTGTTAGTTTTCTCGTTTGAATTGTTTTACATTGTCTTATTGGGGCCTTTTATAGCTGACTATATGCGGTATGGGCTTTGCTCATTGTTGAAGGCCGTATGGTGACCTATAATTGTTAATGTTTGTGTCATTTTGGTCTTTTGTAGATAGTTATCTCATTGGCAATCATACCACATCTTCTTTTTTATGTATTTAGATTTTTGATTATAGGCCCAGTTTTCAAGTAAGTTGAAATCGGGGTTAAAATTAATCTTTGTGTTATTTCAACAAAGATTGAATATATTGGGCTCTTTGATATGCTGAATTTAACCATGTATTTAGATTTTTGATTTTTGGGCCCAGTTATTGAATTGGTTCACATTGAGGTCAAAAGGGTCCAAAATTTAACTTTATTTGATTTCATCAATAATTGAATTCTTGGCCTTCTCTGTTATGCTGAATCTAACCATGTATTTAGATTTAGGGTATTGGACAATAATAGGTAAAAGTCCAATATGAAATTTTACCACATTCATTCTGTGTCAGAAACCTATGCTGTGTCAAATATTTAATCAAAATCCAAATTTAGAGATGTATCAAGCTTAAATATAGTGTCCATACTTACCCCAACTGTTCAGGGTATCAACCTCTACGGTCCTATCAAGCTGTGCCATGCGGAGCATTTTATTTTAATATCATTTGTCAAATCTCATTTTGTAGCAATTATTAGCATCAAATTGAGTAAAATGTTTACCTTTATCATTATTTTAACAGTCTTTCATCATGATGGGCACCCAATTTCTATCCTCACTTAGAATACACAAGTACTGTGGATTCATTTATTTTCGTGGGTATCAATTTTCGCGGAATGCTGAAAACTTGCATATTCGTGGATATTAGATTTCGTGGTTTTGCTAATCTCTGTATACAAGGCCTATTGAAAATATGTTATTCGTTGAACATTTGAATTCGTGGTTCACCTTTTTCCACAAAACCCACGAAAATTGGTATCCAACGAATATTAATGAATCCACAGTATCAAGGAAATATTTTACATTAACACTTTTATATATATTTCTTAAAGGGGCATTAGATGTCAAACAGTCAAATTCATATTCACTGATTAGACTCCAATTCTCATATTTGATTTTTAACCTACTAAAGGTCACATGAATACAGTTCAATAGGATCCAGTTTATAGTGGTGGCAAGAATTTATTTGTTTTACATAAAAGGTTTATATCAGCAATTTCTTAGACTAATTAAAAAGTAGGGATGATCAATAATTTAATTCATCTGCCCTAGACATATGCAGATCAGACATGGTTCACCTGGCCTCTCGGTCATAAAACTTTGCTCAGTGCTCGGAGCACAAAAATCATGCTCGAAACATGAAATCCAGCAATTTGATTGGTTGATTTTCGAGTCTGAGTACAAAAATCATGCTCGAAAGTTTTATGACCGTGAGGCCTGACCTTAACCTCATTTCAAGGGATATAGTAATTAATCTTAAAGTTTTGTGTTTAGGTTTATGTTTAGATTCTATAAGCAAAGGGTCAAGTTAATGTTGTGTATTGAATATAAAATGGAATGTAATTGAAGAGGTACATTTCAGTTTGGCAGGTTTTATCTAACATTGACATCATTTTCATGGTTCATTGGTTATTATCAAATTTTCATATTTTGGTCTGTTATTCAAATACTATAAGCAATAGGTAAACAGAATTTGATGTATTAAATTATTATAAGGTAAACATGTATGGCTGATAGGGTTCATCTGTTCTTGATCTTTTTCATGGTTTATTGGTCAATATTTAGTTTTTCGGGTTTTGTTTGTTTTTTTCATGCAATAAGCAAAATGTCAACTATATTTGATATATGAAAAGATTGTAAGTTTTACATGTATATCTTCTTCGGTTTATCTGACCTTGACCTTGATGTAGCTGATCATTGATAGATATAAAAAAAGAAGATGTGGTATGATGGCCAATGAGAACTCTCCACAAGAGACCAAAATGACATAGAAATTAACAACTATAGGTAACTATAGGGCCTTCAACAATGAACAAAACCCACACTGCATAGTCAGCTTTAAAAGGCTACAAAATGACAATGGAAAATAATTTAAACGAGAAAACTAACAGCCTTATTTATGTACCAAAAATTAACATAAAACAAATATGTAACAAATAAACAATTGGCAGTCACTGAAAAACAGTCTCCTGACTTGGGACAGGCACATACATAATGTGGTGGGGTTAAAAGTTTAGTTTATGTGATACCAGTACTGTAAAACCTTTATTTTTATGACTTTTAAATCAAACCTGGTTTAAGTAAGGCAAGAATAACATTGTAAAACTGTTATTTTATTAAATAGTCTCTTTAAAACTGTCATGAAGATTTGATCAAAGTAACAGCAGGATTAATAAATGAGTTTTAGAAGATTGTATATAAAACTTTATTTGGTTAAAATGTGTGAAAGACATTTCTGTGTTACAATTTTTTACAGTTTGGTTATACATGTGTATGTGTAACAGCCACTATGTTTCGTCAGTTACTTTGTTCCAGCGGAATTTTTCAAGTAGTTATTTCGTTCCAATGGAACTTTCCAACTAGTTGTTTTATTTCAAGTGAGTGGAAAAGTTCTGGAAAAAAAGAAGGTAGTTGAAAAGTCCTGGAACAATGTAGCTATTTGAATAGTGAAGCCTAACAAACCCTAACCCTAACAAAAAGGAATTTTGTGACTAGTTGATAAGATCCGTTTGTCTTTTGTGGCTTGTATCTTTGTTCCCCTTTGAAAAGGTTCAAAGACAATATGTTGCGCTTTTACTTTGCATCAATTCTCCAAATGGAACTTTGTGACTGGTTGATAAGTTCCATTGGAACTTTTGGGCTAGTTTGTTAGTTCTGGTTTTGACTTTTTTGACAAAGAGGAACTTTGTGGCTAGTTGATAAGTTCCTTTTGACTTTTGTAATCAGTAGTATCTTGTTTTCCCTTTGAAAAGGTTCAAATATGATATTTTGCACTTTTACTTTGCATCAATTCTCCATATGGAACTTTCTGCCTGGTTGATGCTAGTTTGTTAGTTCTGGTTTTGACTAATTTGGCAAAAAGGAACTTTCTAACTAGTCACTTTGTTCACTGTGGAACTTTTAAACCAGAGGAAGAACACAGTAACTTCTTAATAAGTTCCTCCATATCTTTTCGGCTAATTAGTTCTTTCTGCCCGGTACTTTATAACTTCGGAACAAAAGAGCATTTACATATGTACAATTTTTCTTTTAGGAACCATAGTAAAAGATGATTTTGTATCAAAACCAACTCAACTAGAATCAGATATGATACACATAGGTGACACAGACATCGCTCCAGCCCGTAAAAAAGTGCATGGAGGCATAGCTTGCATGCCACAGTCAACACCTAGCTACAAAAAACATGGAGGTAAACAGTCATCCTTAGTCCCATCTAGCAGGAAGACAGATGAAGTCACAGGGTATTCATCATCAGTAAATCAGAGAAGTCAAGCAATTCCACCTCAGAGTATGCAACCTCAGGCAATGCAAGCATCTTCACCCAAAATGATGCAACCAGCATCACCTCAGACACAGCGAGCAACGTTACCCAAAATAATGCAACCCACATCACCTCAGAGACGCCAAGATTTTTTTACCCGAAGTATGCAACCAGCATCACCTCAGGTAATGCAAGCATCATCACCCCAAAGTATACAGTCGCCTGCTCCTGCAATAATGGTTTCAGAAGCAAGTCCTGAAAAGCATAAACCAATTTCATTATCAAAGTATAATGAACACCCAAAAAAGTCTGGCTGTATGGGATCACCTGAGGGTAATATATGTATTGGTGACTCAGCACCTCTAAGACAACAAACAACAAGTTCATCAGAAAGTCAAAGCCAGCCAAACACGGCTTCACCTCAATTAGCAGGAAGTTCAAGATTTAGAGGAGGGGTGACACCACCTCCACTCTCACAGGTGCCTCAAATATCAAAGAGACCACTCCCAACACCCTCTCCAGCAGCTGTTAAAACAAATACCAGTAATAAAACACCATCTTCCTTTCTAACAATACCAGAGCAACAGAGATCCAAAATAACACCAACCCAATCACATCTACAGGCTGAGGAGATACCAGGAGCACCAAGGCCTAGAGCTCCTGCCAGACGGATGTCTGGGTCATTAGGTTTGCAGTCCAAATCATGGGGTTCCCCAGCCTCTGCACTGCAGTAAGTAATGAAAGGAGTTTTCTTTTTCTACTGAAGCCATATATCCAGTATCAGTTAATTTTTCTCAGAGACAAAGTAAATTTATGCATCTTTAAACAATTGTTTAGCACTTAACTTATTATAACAAAAAATTTTAATTATCATTTTTTATTCATTTCTTTTTTTGCTATATTGGATCTGTAAAGAGTTGTTGTAAATTGTGCATATTGTTCAAAAACTGTCATCTAACCTTGACTATATTTTCATTATTTATTTTGATGATAAAGTAATTTTTTCATGTACTGCAGGTTCATTTATATTTGTGCATACCAATTTTCAATTTTCAAGGATTGGGTAAAACTTACAATTTTATTTTCGTGGTAAAGCCCGAATCTGCATACAAGTTGATTTTCTTTGAAAATTTAAATTTTAAATTCACCCTTACGGGCCTTACCCACAAAATCTACAAATAACAATGAATCCACAGTACTATAAGTTATTAATGAAAATTACGCAGGTGAAACATTTCAAAGTTTCCATGTTCTGCTTGTGTATACCTATCACTCATAAGTTTGACATGTATTGTATATATCTTGCAGGAACAGGTCCTTTGATGAAGGTTATTTAAGTGATGCAAGAAGATTATCTGTTGACTTGACTCGTGAAATGTTAGCGCAGACCAAAGAACCATCACTTATGGTATGATGTCTGGGTTAAATATATTCTTAAGTTATGGAATAACATCAAACGTTTTGAGGATTGATTTCCAACGCATGCCTGTATGGGGTTGTATGTTCACTTTCTAATATAGGTTATTACTGTATATGCATGAGAGAGAGTTCTAGACATATAAAGCCAGTAGAATCTTTTTTCCTTTCTTATTTAAACATAAAAAGTAGGTGTTTGACATAAAGTTTCCTATTGAAATTTGCATATTTTTTTTTAATTTTTGGGTCATGGTAGTCTTTGATTAAGTTAAGGTTCAATCAATGCAAAAACATTCCAGTTTTAGATATAGGTTAGAAAATTTGATTCTTTGGAACATTAACCTAAATAGTGAAATAAAAATATGTTTACTGGCTATACTTACAGGAGGAAACAGAAGATGTCTCAGAACTTTTACATGAATTGGAGTTGGAGGATGATAACAAAAGTCTGGATGATATTGTGTATATTGATGAAATAGAAGAAGTAAAACCAGTAAGTTTATTCAACATTTTGAAAATTATCATAACTCTTTATGAGGTCCCCTTGCCAGAAATTGGATATTTGGACCTTAATTCCATGTATTATAGAATTGAGAATGGAAATGGGGAATGTGTGAAAGAGACAACAACCCCATCAAAGTGCTGAAAACAGCCAAAGGCAACCAATGGATCTTCAATCCCGCACGGGAGGCAGTCTCTAGCTGGCCCCAAAACAAAAATGTGTACTAGTTAAGTGAAAATGGACGTCATTCTACACTCCAAAACATATAAATAAACTAATATTAAAAAACATACAAGACTGACAAAGGCCAATGGCTCATGACTTGGAACACACGCAAAAATGTGGCAGGGTTACCGTGTTAAGTGTGATCTTACCCCTCAACCTATACCTCTAGCTAATGTAGAAAAAAAAACACAGCAATACACACAGTATGTCAGTTTCATGAAAAGGAGATGCAGAGTGAATGTCAATTAACCCAAAAATGAGTATCCAGTGGCAAATATTACATGTATATAAAGAGCCCCGGTGGTCGTGTGGTCTAGCGGGACGGCTGCAGTGCAGGTGATTTGGTGTCACAATATCACAGTAGCATGGGATCGAATCCCGGCGAGGGAAGAACCAAAAATTTGCGAAATCAAATTTACAGATCTACCATTGTTGGGTTGATGTTTAGACGAGTTGTATATATATATATATATATATTTGCGAAAGCAAATTTACAGATCTAACATTGTTGGGTTGATGTTTAGATGAGTTATATATACAGAATGTACACAGCTATGTATCACCATCACTGCTGGTGATACGATGGATAAATTTGTTGTAGATTTGTCACTGGTTCAGACATACTTATAAATATAATTAGGGCCCCGACTAAAAGTCGGGGCGCCCTATAGTGATCAGTCTGTCCGTCTGTCGTACCGTCCGTCCATCCGTCCGTCCGTCCGTAACACTTTAACTTTGTGTCCGCTCCATATCTAGAAAACCATTATGATTTCATACTTTATACTTTACATGTTTATTAACCACCACCAGAGGGCGTGTCATGATGTATGTACAACTTTCTAGGTCAAAGGTCAAGGTAAAAAAAACTTTGGTTTCAGTTGACAACCCTGTGTCCTGTGGTGATGATCGTGTCCGCTCTATATCTTGAGAACCCTTATGATTTCAAAGTTTATACTTGACATCCATTTTAACCTACACCAGAGGGTGTGTCATGATGTATGTACAACTTCCTAGGTCAAAGGTCAAGGTCAAAAACTTTGGTTTCAGTTGACAACCCGTGTCCTGTGATGAAGATCGTGTCCGCTACATATCTAGATAACTGTTCTGATTTTATACTTAATACTTAACATGTTTATTAACCAACACCAGAGGGGGTGTCATGATGTATGTACAGCTGCCTAGGTCAAAGGTCAAGGTCAAAAACTTTGGTTTCAGTTGACAACCCTGTGTCCTGTGGTAAAGATCGTGTCCGCTCCATTTCTGGATAACCTTTATGATTTCAAAGTTTATACTTGACATCCATTTTAACCACCATCAGAGAGCGTGTCATGATGTATGTACAACTTCCTAGGTCAAAGGTCAAGGTGAAAAAAACTTTGGTTTTAGTTGACAACCCTGTGTCCTGAGTTGAAGATTGTGTCCGCTCTATATCTTGGGAACCGTTTTGATTTCAAATATTATACTTGACATCCATTTTAACCAACACCAGAGGGTGTGTCATGATGTATGTACAATTTCCTAGGTCAAAGGTCTGTCTGTCTGTTGGTCTGTCCATCGCTTACAATTTTGATTCACACTATATTTATTTACCCAACGTTATTGACAGCGGGGCCCACAGAGATGGCTTCCATCTCAATGATATCTAGTTATTTCTGTGACTGAATCTTACATTCATTTGTAGGATCCTTTACTATAGATAATTTAGCTGATCTGTAAAAATAACATCTTCATGCCTTATATATCATGTACTGTAGTACAAAGCTAGATTAAAACTGGCGTGGAAAGGGAACACCCGGCCACCAAAAGCTTCATTTTTAGCTCACCTGACCTGAAAGGTCAAGTGAGCTTTTCTCATCACTTGGCGTCCGTCGTCCGTCGTCCCGCGTCCGTCGTCCGTCGTCCGTAAACTTTTACAAAAATCTTCTTCTCTGAAACTACTGGGCCAAATTTAACCAAACTTGGCCACAATCATCCTTGGGGTATCTAGTTTAAAAAATGTGTCCGGTGACCTGGTCATCTAACCAAGATGGCCGCCATGGCTAAAAATAGAACATAGGGGTAAAATACAGTTTTTGGCTTAGAACTCAAAAACCAAAGCATTTAGAGCAATTTGTCAAAGGGTAAAATTGTTGTTCAGGTCAAGATCTATCTGCCCTGAAATTTTCAGATGAATATGACAACTTGTTGTTGGGTTGCTGCCCTGAATTGGTTATTTTAAGGAAATTTTGCAATTTTTGGTTATTATCTTGAATACTATTATAGATAGAGATAAACTGTGAACAGCAATAATGTTCAGCAAAGAAAGACCTACAAATAAGTCATCATGACCGAAATTGTCAGTCAACCCCTTAAGGAGTTATTGCCCTTTATAGTCAATTTTTAACCACTTTTCGTCATTTTTTGTAACTTGTACAAAAATCTTCTCCTCTGAAACTACTGGGCCAAATTAAACCAAACTTGGTTACAATCATCCTTGGGGTATCTAGTTTTAAAAATGTGTCCGATGACCCCGCCTACCAAACAAAATGGCTGACATGGCTAAAATTAGAACATGGTGGTAAAATGCAGTTTTTTATTTATATATTTGAAACTAAGACATTTAGGGTAAATCTTACAAGATGTAAATGTCCATCAGAAAAAGATCTATTCCCTCACAAATTTTCAGATGAATCTGACAACTCGTTGTTGGGTTGCTGCCCTAAAATTGGTACTTTTAAGGAAATTTTGCAGTTTTTTGCTATTATCTTGAATACTATTATAAATAGAGATAAACTGTAAACAGCAATAATGTTCAGCAAAATAAGATCTACAAATAAGTCAGCATGATCAAAATTGTTAGAGGACCCCTTAAGGAGTTATTGCCCTTTATAGTCAATATTGAACAACTTTTCGTCATTTTTGTAACTTGTACAAAAATTTCTTTTCTAAAACTATGGGCCATTTTTAACCAAACTTGGCCACAATCATAACTAGGGTATCTATTAAAAAAGTGTCTAATGACCCAACCTACCAACCAAGATGACCGACATCAGTAAATACAGTAACAGGTGAGCGACACAGGCTCTTGAGAGCCTCTAGTTATGAAGCCCAGGTGGTCGTGTGGTCTAGCGTGCTGGTTACAGTGCAAGTGATTTGGTGTCACAATTTCTCAGTAGCATGGGTTCAAATCCCAGAAAGGGAAGAACAAAATATTTGCGAAAGCAAATTTACAGATCTAACATTGTTGGGTTGATGTCTGGGTTATATCATCTTCATGCCTTATATATCATGTACTGTAGTACGCTGCTAGATTAAAACTGACGTGGAAAGGTAACATATGGCCACCGAAAGCTCTTTTTTTGAGAGCCCAGGTGGTCGTGTGGTCTAGTGGGACGGCTGCAGTGCAGGCGATTTGGTGTCACGATATCACAGTAGCATGGGTTCGAATCCCGGCGAGGGAAGAACCAAAAATTTGCGAAAGCAAATTTACAGATCTAACATTGTTGGGTTGATGTTTAGACGAGTTGTATATATATATATATATATATATGAATAGGGATGGAACCAACATCCTTTTGAGCTCAAAGCAAGCAGGATAATGTGATGTAACTGATGAAAATCACTAATATCAGAGAGAAGATATGAAAGAGACATTCAAAACTAATTAGTTGAAGAAAAAGAAGCACCACATGCAAAAGTTCTTATAACATAGAAAAAGAGATTGAATGTCCTCATATATACACATGGAAAAAAGTATTGCAACACCTTGGTTTTTTAAAACTTGAAAAATCAGCCTCTTATTTTGGATGGAAGATGATAAAATATTTGTAAAATAATATTGAAACGTAGTTAATGATAACATAGGCATTAAAACGAACAAAAAATGTATGCAAAAAAGATGTTTTATCTTATCAACATTTTTATAACAAAGTGTTCTTTTTTACGAAAAAAAAGCATCTTACAAACTTTTAATGTAGTCAAACTTTACAATGTCAGACATTCCAAAATAATCTTTAGATGATTGTTCACACCATGGTTGATCGTTATATGCCAAAGAATTACAAATGTAGTACTTTCAAATGGATAACCACATCTTAACGTCTTCTGATTCCTGCCATAAGTCAACTTATTTGTTGCTAAGGTAGTAGCAATCATACCTGACGAAGGGTATTGTTTATTTCATGACGTGTTTGAACTGGGGTGTCCTTTCATGCACTTTACGCCCAATAGTATCCCATATATGCATGCTATGGTTCAAATTCGGGCTACGATCGGGCCAAGGAAGATTAACAGAATTCCATTGGATCAATGGATCTTCCTCCATGATACTAATTTCCAACTTTGGCCAGCTCTGCACTATATTGGATACAGGCAACTGTGTGTCTGATCAAAGGCAAAGGTCCCCTAAATGGTCTTATCGCATGATAACTAGTAGCAATGAGCCGATCTCGAACAGTTCTTGTTTAAAGGCTCCTGTATGGTCATCACTCTCTTTTTATACGACCGCAAAATTTGAAAAAATTTTCGTCGTATATTGCTATCACGTTGGCGTCGTCGTCGTAGTCATTGTCCGAATACTTTTAGTTTTCGCACTCTAACTTTAGTAAAAGTGAATAGAAATCTATGAAATTATAACACAAGGTTTATGACCACAAAAGGAAGGATGGGATTGATTTTGGGAGTTTTGGTCCCAATATTTTAGGAATAAGGGGCCAAAATGGGCCCAAATAAGCATTTTCTTGGTTTTCGCACTATAACTTTAGTTTAAGCATGGAAGTATTATATTGACAGGAACTCCAATGAAAAATTAGCACATTCCCCTCCCACTGATTTCTTTAAGAAAATAAAAGGTTCCGACTCAGTTTGTCAAGTACGTGATAACTCCTTTGTGGGGTATCTGCGATGCCGACTTCGCCTGTTCTTTTAACTGAATCTAGTCTCATCACGTGATTTGATATCGATGGTCTTATCTACCTACCAATGTAAATATACACGGAAACTCCCGTGGTTATTTGTGAATCGCCACATGGATAACAACACCTGTGTCCGTTCAATAGATAAAGAACAAAGCTGAAAAGATCGAAAAAATCGGTCCACATTTAACAAAATAACATAAGAAAATCAACTGCATTCGGAAAGAGGGCAAGCTTATTTTTAGTTTTGTTGAGTATGTTTAAATCCCTGGAACTTGGAAATCGGGAAGTATCTGATTATGAAAATTACATGATTCTGAAGTAGAGTGTTTGCAGAAAATAATGGAATGCTCATGTAGTGTGCCAGATATTGCCAGATAACTCAAATTTTAAGTTAAAGATTGAAAACTTTTATCTAGTGTATCACAAATATTTATGGTTTTCTCTATCGTAAAATATCGTAAAATGTTTTTAACTTATTTATCAAATATGTTTTAAAGACTAAAAGAGGTTAATAATTATGTGATGACCTCTACATAGCAATATCAGGTTACAAGACATGCAGATGAATTGTTACACCTTTTATGGTAATTCCAAAACCCTAAACATTCAACCTAGTCCGAGATTACTTTGACGTCTGACAGATTTATTTTTACAGATAACTTTAATATATCTGAATACATTTAAAGAGATCACTATGATGGGCCCTAAGCAGTTTAATTTTTTTTCTATCATGGAAACCAAATTAGAATTTATTTATGTGTTTAAAAGCTTAACCGTTCTCAGTGGCGGATCCAGAAATTTTCATAAGTGGGGGCCCACTGACTGACCTAAGAGGGGGCCCACTCCAGTCACACTTCAATGATTCCCTATAAGCAACCAAATTTTTTCCCCAAAAGGGGGGGCCTGGCCCCCCCCCCCCCCCCCCCCCCCCTAAATCTGCCTCTGGTTCTGAAACATCTTACACCGTATGCTAATCAATTTATGTTTCTGTTTCTTGTTTAATTGCATGAAATATTTGCCATTGGACTTTCAGTAAACAATATATCAAAATATTTGATATTTTTTCGGATCAGAGCTCTTTAATCCTGTACCCCCACCCGGCCAACTTTTACTTTTGTTGGAAATTCTTTCATTAAAATATTTGTCAAAGTTAGCAGTAAAACGCGATAATAATTACTGATAAAAACTTTTCTGTTCACTTTACATGAGAATTTTATGATTATAACAGTTACACGTGTTTAGCCAACGGCCTTCTCGTGAATAAAAATCTTACTTTTTTAAAATTGATTTCAACTTAAACTGAAATCTTTTTACTCTTCAGTTACTCTTCAGTTTTTTAGTTTTTCTTTTTTTTAATTTGGTGAAAACAGTCGCGGGGATTTCATTTGATTTCTTTTTATTTGTTTTTAAGCAGCAATACCCGTAAAAACTGACATATTTGTCATTCACATGGTCGATAAATGTCATTTCCTTGACAATTAAGTACACATCCGGGTATTTCGGTATGTTCCGTAATTACGATCATTCACGAGGTTCCAAAAATTTGATCGGAACCCATGCATCCATTGACATGTTGAGTTAATTAACAGATACTTAACGATTTTGCGGCATCACACTATAAACGTTTGAAGTCCGCTTGTTGGAGTTCCTGTCAATATAATACTTCCATGGTTTAAGTGAATAGAAATCTATGAAATTCTAACACAAGGTTTATGACCACAAAAGGAAGGTTGGGATTGATTTTGGGAGTTTTTGTTCTAACTGTTTAGGAATAAAGGGCCAAAAAAGGGCCCAAATAAGCATTATTCTTGGTTTTTGCACAATAACTTTAGTAAAAGTGAATAGAAATCAATGAAATTTAAACACAAGGTTTATGAACACAAAAGGAAGGTTGGGATTGATTTTGGGAGTTTTGGTCCCAACAGTTTGGGAACAAGGGACCCAAAGGGTCCAAAACTAAACTTTGTTTGATTTCATCAAAAATTGAATAATTGGGGTTCTTTGATATGCCGAATCTAACTGTGTATGTAGATTTTTAATTTTTGGTCCCGTTTTCAAATTGGTCTACATTAAGGTCCAAAGGGTCCAAAATTAAACTTAGTTTGATTTTAACAAAAATTGAATCTTTGGGGTTCTTTGATATGCTGAATCTAAAAATGTACTTAGATTTTTTATTATTGGCCCAGTTTTCAAGATTTTTATACGACCGCAAAATTTGAAAAAAATTTCGTCGTATATTGCTATCACGTTGGGGTCGTCGTCTGCGTCATCGTCGTCGTCAGCGTCTGAATACTTTTAGTTTTCGCACTCTAACTTAAGTAAAAGTGAATAGAAATCTATGAAATTTTAAAACAAGGTTTATGACCACAAAAGAAAGGTTGGGATTGATTTTGGGAGGTTTGGTCCCAACATTTTAGGAATTGGGGGCCAAAAAGGGCCCAAATTAGCATTTTCTTGGTTTTCGCACTATAACTGTAGTTTTAGTTAATAGAAATCTATGAAATTTTGACACAAGGTTTATGACGACAAATGAAAGGTTGGGATTGATTTTGGGAATTTTGGTTTCAACAATTAAGGAATTAGGGGCCAAAAAAGGGCCCAAATAAGCATTATTCTTGGTTTTCGCACAATAACTTTAGTTTAAGTAAATAGAAATCAATGAAATTTAAACACAATGTTTATGACCACAAAAACAAATATCTAATTACACAATATTGTGAAATAGCAAGGTTTTTTTTAATTAGAGTTATCTTTCTTTGTCCAGAATAGTAAGCAAGAAATATCTAATTGCACAATATTGTGCAATTGCAAGAATTTTTTTTAATTGGAGTTATCTTTCTTTGTCCAGAATCAACTTAAATCTTTGTTATATACAATATACAATGTATATTCACTTTTTACTACCAACTGATAAATTAAAATAATCTTTACCATTCAGTGATCACAAGCAGTTTTTAGCTCACCTGGCCCGAAGGGCCAAGTGAGCTTTTCTCATCACTTGGCGTCCGGCGTCGTCGTCCGTCGTCGTCGTCCGGCGTTAACTTTTACAAAAATCTTCTCCTCTGAAACTACTAGGCCAAATTTAACCAAACTTGGCCACAATCATCATTGGGGTATCTAGTTTAAAAATTGTGTCCGGTGACCCCGCCAACTAACCAAGATGGCCGCCATGGCTATAAATAGAACATAGGGGTAAAATGCAGTTTTTGGCTTATAACTCAAAAACCAAAGCATTTAGGGCAAATCTGACATGGGGTAATATTGTTAATCAAGTTAAGATCTATCTGCCCTGAAATTTTCAGATGAATCTGACATTCCGTTGTTAGGTTGCTGCCCCTGAATTGGTAATTTTAAGGAAATTTTGTTGTTTTTGGTTATTATCTTGAATATTATTTCAGATAGAGATAAACTGTAAAAGGCAATAATGTTCAGCAAAGTAAGATCTACAAATAAGTCAACATGACCAAAATGATCAGTTGACCACTTTAGGAGTTATTGCCCTTTATAGTCAATTTTTAACCATTTTTCATAAATCTTAGTAATCTTTTAGAAAAATCTTCTCCTCTGAAACTGCTGGGCCAAATTATTTGAAACTTGGCCACAATCATCATTGGGGTATCTAGTTTAAAAATTGTGTCCGGTGACCCCGCCAACTAACCAAAATGACCGCCATGGCTATAAATAGAACATAGGGGTAAAATGCAGTTTTTGGCTTATAACTCAAAAACCAAAGCATTTAGAGCAAATCTGACACGAGTAAAATTGTTAATCAGGTGAAGATCTATCTGCCCTGAAATTTTCAGATGAATTGGACAACCTGTGTTTGGGTTGCAGCCCCTGAATTGGTAATTTTAAGGAAATTTTGCTGTTTTTGGTTATTATATTGAATATTATTATAGATATAGGTAAACTGTAAACAGCAATAATGTTCAGCAAGGTCAGATTTACAAATAAGTCAACATGACCAAAATGGTCAGTTGACCTCTTTAGGAGTAATTGCCCTTTAAAGTCAATTTTAACCATTTTTCGTAAATTTTATATATCTTTTACTAAAATCTTCTTCTCTGAAACTGCTGTGCCAAATTGATCCAAACTTGGCCACAATCATCTTTGGGGTTTCTTGTTTAAAAAATGTGTCCGGTGACCTGGCCATCAAACCAAGATGGTCGCCACGTCTAAAAATAGAACATAGGGGTAAAATGCAGTTTTTGGCTTATAACTCAAAAACCAAATAATTTAGAGAAAATCTGACATGTAGTAAAATTGTTAATCAGGTCAAGATCTATCTGCCCTGAAATTTTCAGATGAATTGGACTACCTGTTTTTGGGTTGCGGCCCCTGAATTGGTAATTTTAAGGAAATTTTGCTGTTTTTGGTTATTATATTGAATATTATTAAAGATATAGGTAAACTGTAAACAGCAATAATGTTCAGGAAAGTAAGATCTACAAATAAGTCAACATGAACGAAATGGTCAATTGACCCCTGTAGGAGTTATTGACCTTTGTAGTCAATTTTCAATCTGCTTCCTTTGTTTAATATTCACATAGACCAAGGTGAGCGACACAGGCTCTTTAGAGCCTCTAGTTTTACATCTTAATATTTTATGATGTATTTAAATGAGTAGTTATTGTTGCAAACTCCATTAGAAATTTTAATTGAGATTAGTTTTGGAATAAGGGAAAGGGGGATGTGATTAAAAAAATTGGGTTCAATTTTCTCATTTGAAATTTCATAAATAAAAAGAAAATTTCTTCAAACATTTTTTTGAGAGGATTAATATTCAACAGCATAGTGAATTGCTGTAAGAGAAAACCAAAATTTTAAGTTCATTAGAACACATTCATTCTGTGTCAGAAACCTATGCTGTGTCAACTATTTAATCACAATCCAAATTTAGAGCTGAATCCAGCTTGAATGTTGTGTCCATACTTGCCCCAACCATTTCGGTTTCAACTTCTGCGGTCGTATAAAGCTACGCCCTGAGGAGCATCTGGTTTATTATTGGCCCAGTTTTCAAGTTGGTCCAAATCAGGGTCCAAAATTTAACTTTGTTTGATTTCATCAAAAATTGAATAATTGGGGTTCTTTGATATGCGAAATCCAACTGTGTTAGTAGATTCTTAATTTTTGGTCCCGTTTTCAAATTGGTCTTCATTAAGGTCCAAAGGGTCCAAATTTAAACTAAGTTTGATTTTAACAAAAATTAAATTCTTGGGCTTCTTTGATATGCTGAATCTAAACATTACTTAGATTTTTGATTATGGCAAAGTTTTCAAGTTGGTCCAAATCAGGATTGAAAATTATTATATTAAGTATTGTGCAATAGCAAGAAATTTTCAATTGCACAGTATTCAGCAATAGCAAGAAATCTTCAATTGTACAGTATTGTGCAATAGCAAGAAATTTTCAATTGCACAGTATTGTTCAATAGCAAGAAATCTTCAATTGACAGTATTGGGCAATAGGAAGAAATATCTAATTTCACAATATTGTGCAATAGCAATCAATTTTCAATTGAAGTTATCTTTCTTTGTCCAGAATAAATATTTGTGCAATAGCAAGATATTTTCAATTGACAGTATTGCGCAATAGCAAGAAATATATAATTTCACAATATTATGCAATAGCAATCAATTTTCAATTGGAGTTATCTTTCTTTGTCCAGAATAGATATTTGTGCAAAAGCAAGATATTTTCAATATTCTTTGTAAATCTTAGTTATCTTTCTTTGTCCAGAATAGTAGTTGAATCAACTCAAATCATTGTTTTATACAATAATCAATGTATTTTCACCATTACTACCAACTGATAAATTAAAACAATCTTTACCATTCAGTGATAACAAGCACTTTTTTTTTACATTTTTATATTTTATGATGTATTTAAATGAGCAGTTATTGTTGCAAACTCCATTAGAAATTTGAATTGAGATCAGTTTTGGAATAAGGGAAAGTTTTTCTCATTTCAGATTTCATAAATAAATATAAAATTTCTTCAAATATTTTTTTGAGAGGATTTTTATTCAACAGCATAGTGAATTGCTCAAAGGCAAATTATTTTTTTAAGTTCATTAGACCACATTCATTCTGTGTCAGAAACCTATGCTGTGTCAACTATTTAATCACAATCAAAATTTAGAGCTGAATCCAGCTTGAATGTTGTGTCCATACTTTCCTCAACCGTTCAGAGTTCAACTTCTGCGGTCATATAAAGCTGCGCCCTGCGAAGCATCTGGTTAAGATTGTATTGTTTGCAATTGGTTTCCTTCTGACCAACCTTCATTATGCTTAATTTTCCTAAGCAGATGTTATAGGGGGTCTTCTTGATCTCGGAAGGTCTTTAACATCATTTGTTGCCTGATTTTTTTCTCAAAACGACTTATAGTGGAATGGTGATGACCTGAACAATATATGCAATTGTAACAGCCACATACCTGCTTCTCTCATGCTGATTATCTGCAATCTTGCTGCAGTTATGAGTTGTGGATGACCAATAACAAGGTGTCAATCACATAACTTTATAAATTTGGTTATTTAAAGTGTTGAAAACAATGAGGATAAAAACATCTGTTTTATTGTTTAGGAGAACAGAAGCTGCATGTGCAGATAAGAACTTATCGAGTCGATATTTATTGATTAATTTAAGGTGATATTTAAATAATGTTTAACTAGTTCTATATCTACAAATTGTATCATAAAAAAATAAAGAGTGGTTTTTTAATTTGAATTTCAATTTGGTGTTGCAATACTTTTTTCCATGTGTATAGATTGGATCTAATGTGAAAGATTTTTATGACCATAAGTTGAACCTACAATCAAAGGTCTTATGAATTTCTATAATGGATGATCATGACAAAATTGTTCATAGAAATAAGAAGATGTGGTATGAGAGCCAATGAGACAACTCTCCAATCATGTCACAATTTATAAAAGTATACCATTATAGATTTAAGAACTGTCCAACACAGAGCCTTGGCTCAAACCAAAGTGCAAGCTATAGAGGGCCTCAAAAATAACTAATGTAAAACCATTCAAAAGGGAAATCCAAGGGTGGAATCTATATAAAAATGAGAAACACTTATGAACCATATCAACATATGACAACTACTGAACATCAGATTACTGACTTAGGATGTGCAAACAATTACAATGGGTTTAAACTTTTAATAGGTACCAACCTTCACCCTTACATGAAACAATAGTGTAACATCACAACATAGAAAGACACACTTTACAATATCATTTGAAATGGCTTAACTCAATTAAAAGACATTTTAAACAAGTGAACTTTCACTGAACGAATAAATTTGATTTATGATACAATGAAACTACAAAATCAATAAAATAAGAGGTAAATAATTAAAGTAACAGTAATTTACTGCTGTGAAATGTTGAACAATTTCAGAAAAACAACAATAACCTTAAACAAAAATCCGATATTTACAATAATATACACAGGTAAATAAAAATAGATTTGTTGCAAGATATACAGATCAAATGGAAATTTTTTTTACAAAATAATTAATTTTGATGTTTATAGTACATATAAGTGAAAATAAAGCCTTAAAATATGAATAAAATTCAAAATAGTGTGTTTTTCCTCTTGTTTCAGTGCAATATAAGATAATAAAAAAAATTATTTTATTTTCCTAGAGTAAAAAGAAAAAGATGAAGAAAAAGGCTGTCTTGGATGTAAGTAATACTACTCCTACAATCAATCAAAATTTAGAGAATAAAAATTGAGTCACTGAAAATTGACTTAAAAATTTATATATGGTATTATCAAATAACTTAGTGAATGTTGGGACATGGTAACAAAATTAAATGCAAACAAAGAAATGACAATGTACAACAAATTAAAGGTAAAGAAAAACTATTATTTTTTTGTACTTTAGGTATAATTTCCTTTTATTACATGCATATAATTTGCTGTCTACAAATTGTAAATTTCACTAAAAGACAAGATGTTCTCCTACACTTCTGTAATAACAAGGCAAAATATAAGAAACACTACGAATCATCAGTACAATGGAAGCATTTGAAGTACTTCAAGTATGCAAGAGCCACATCCAAAATATTTTTGTTGGATGTAACTATCCAGTCAAGTAAGGAAAAAATCATATAATTATCTATTTCAATAAATTAATTTTGCTGGAGATGTTTCATTGTATATAATATGTGTAAAAAGAGAGGATATCAAAGGGCACTAAAACATAGGTCTAATAAAAATGACAGAATTATGACCGAAATGAAAACTGATGAAAATACAAACATGTAAACAAAACACTTCACTGAAAGTTTAAACTTGGGTGAACCTAGGGATGGAGAGTTTCTGCTGCATTAGTGGCAACATTCAAGTTACTCATTGTAAGTTAAAATTTTTGAAGTTTAGCTCATAATTGTTTAATCAGATCACATAGATTAATTTATAGTATTGAATTTGTTGATTCTAACTTATTCTCTTATGATTTTAGAATTCATTTGATCACTTGGTGGAAAGATGCAGTATAGAAGCTGAACATGTAAGGACCATAGATAGTCATTATACCCAAAGCATAGACATATAAAGATTCTTACATTGATACCAGTGGATTATCTGATCTATCCAATTGAGATAGTTAAATTATCAATTTTAAAGTCTGAGCCTACAATGGGTGCAGAAAGGGATAAATTTACGAAGAATTAGAGAAACTTATTTATGCTTGTATGAAAATGTCTTCACATTATTTGAAATTAACTATTCCAGAAAAATTTTACATTGTAATGTCAAAAATGTGAGGTCATAATTATAAAGTGATTTTTGAGTGATGCCAAAAGTAAATTAAATAATTTTCAGATTTAATTTATGATTTAAATACTCATTTTTAGCTCACCTGCCCCAAAGGGCCAAGTTAACTTTTCTCATCACTTGGCGTCTGTCGTTGTCCTGTGTCTGTCATCTTTAACTTTTACAAAAATCTTCTCCTCTGAAACTACTAGGCCAAATTTAACCAAACTTGACCACAATCATTATTGGGGTATCTAGTTTTAAAAATGTGTCCGTTGACCCGGCCAACCAACCAAGATAGCCGCCATGGCTAAAAACAGAACATAGGGGTAAAATGTAGATTTTGGCTTATAACTCTGAAACCAAAGCATTTATAGCAAATCTGACATGTGGTTAAATTGTTTATCATGTGAAGATCTATCTGCTCTTTAATTTTCAGATGAATTGGACAACTGGTTGTTGGGTTGCTGCCCCCAATTTGGTGATTTTTAAAGAAATTTTGCTGTTTTAGATTATTATCATGAATACTATTATAGATAGAGATAAACTGTAAACAGCAATAATGTTCAGCAAAGTAAGAACTACAAATAAGTCAAATGACCAAAATGGTCAGTTGACCCCTTAAGGAGTAATTGCCCTTTAAAGTAAATTATTAACAATTTTCATTGATTTGGTAATTTTTTCTAAATTTTTACCAAATAATTTCCTCTGTTACTAATGGGCTAAGTTCATTATAGATATAATTGTAAGTAGCAAGAACATTCAATAAAGTAAGAACTTCAAACACATCACCATCACCAAAACACAAATTTGTCATAAATCCATCTGTGTCCATTGTTTAATATGCACATAGGCCAAGGTGAGCAACACAGGCTATTTAGAGCCTCTAGTTATCTCACCTGGCCCAAAGGTCTCATGACATTTCCTACCATAAATATAATGTTTTCCATTAGAAGATCCCTTAGCATTTTGCCAAGTTAGATATATAAATCTTATATATGATATTCATCTAACCTATTTCAATTTTGATTCAGGTGCAAAGTTTTTATAAGACAGCTGGCAAAAAGAAGTCAACAAGTTACTTTTCATCAATTGGGGATAGTACTAGATATGTAGTGGATAAAGTCAAATCAGTTGGAGATTACATCTTTAAGGACAGGGGTGTTAGAGAGGCAGATATAGCTTACTACAGAGATGATAGTGTTGGTGATATTTTATCTTACCATTCTGCATCAACAGGTATATACCCTATTTTTCATTAGTTGCAGCATTTGTGAGGGGGGATAGGAGGGGTCATGATCCCGAAATCCCAAGCTTAAACATGAAATCCTGAGGTCCTGAAACATCCAATCCCGGAGTCCAGATAAAGGTCCTATCCCCCCTCATTTGTTTTATGCAATATTGTCCGATTCTCTTTGCACTGATTTTGAATTAGTGTTGTCTTTTTGAAAACAAATATATATGGTTTTTTTCTTTTTTGTGGTTGATTAATTGTTTCTTAACATTAAAATTAAGAACAAAATTATTTGACTAAAATTTTCAAATACCTGTACATGTAATATTTTATATTATGATAAGATGCCATATAAAAAAGAAGATGAGGTATGATTGCCAATGAGACAACTATCCACAAAAGACCAAAATTACACAGACATTAACAACTATGGTCACCGTACGGCCTTCAACAATGAGCAAAGCCCATATAATCATTATATCTGTAATATAGAATAAGGTCCTGTACAAAATTGATAGGTATTAAGATGGGTTCAGCTAAGTTTTCTTGCTACCTTCATCACAGTATTATCATAGTTAATGACTTCTATATATATCTTTCAATGTCAAAATATCAAAACATTATTCAAGCTACTTTCATCGGGAGTTGTCTCATGAACAATCATACCTACATATTCTGATTTATGATAATTTGATTTGAATTTTTCAGGTCAAGTTGAACCAACAAAGAGCCTTAGTGACTTTGGTATAGGATCAATAATTAAACCGATCAGGACACAACATTGTTTAGTGGACAAACATAATCTGGATAAACTGTTCGAATTACAAGGGGAGGTAATTTGTTAGAAAAGTCATAATTTAATTTAAAAATAATTTAAAATCAGTAAGTAGGTGTTACCATGATAGTTAGTCACTGAAAGAATTTCAACTAATGACAGCAATTTAGGCACACTCCTTTCAGCATCAAAATGTCTGCAACATCAACAATTTATAAAGTTTGTGACTGGTTTGTTGGAGAGAAGTTCTTTATTATAAGTCGATACTTTATGGTATGCAAATGTATCATCAGTGGCACATTTTAATCCCATGGAGATCAATTGGCTATGGTTGCCTCTATAAAAAAGGCTCTCATGGGTCAGATCCTTAGCTTGCTTCATATGAAATTTTTGTCAGACTTTTTCTCAGGAACTACAATTCGGAGCTTTAAGAAAGTTGTAAGCAAGCTATACCACGAAAAATAGTATTTCATCCCTAACAATGTGATAATATATAATTACAGGATGGTAGCTGGTGTTTGACAGAAAGGTTGTGCAATCTACTGGGAATTGATTATAATGTCTGTATGAATATTCTTAAAGAGGCTGGCATTAAGTCTTTAGGTAGGTGTTTCATATAAAAAAGAAGATGTGGTATGATTGCCAATGAGACAACTGTCCACAAGAGACCAAATGACACAGACAGTAACAACTATAGGCCTTCAATATGTTTATATTACAGTGTAACCTGTGTAATTCTACACACTAGGGGACCAGAAAAAAAATGTTGGATTGAGCAGCGTGTCAGAATACTCTGGTGTTGGATAAGACAGGTTACACTGTACTTACATTAAGTATGAACTTAGGAACATTATTTCAAACAGATAAAACCCGTTGAGTAGTCTTTTGAATATTAAGTTTCAATTAATACTAAAGAAACATTTATTTTCATGAGATCAAAATTTTGTGGTTTTGTCTCTAAGTAAGATTTCATGAGGATTTAATTTCATGGGTTCCATTAAATGGAAGTGATATTTTATGAAGGTTAATATTTTAAATAAAATAAACAAAATTATATCCTCCATGAAAATTCTGTTTTTACACTAATTAAGGAAAAGGTTCAATTTTGGGTTTTTACCCTGATATTTTATACATTTCATGCTTTAGTCATTTAGCAGAATCAGGATTTGATTTTTAAACTAGCATTAAAGTTTGCAGTAATAAAATGCAAATGAATATGGTTAAGTCGCAAACTAATGCAAAATCTTGACTATAAGTATTTGACGTGGCAAAAGATACCAAAGAAACATTTCAACTCACAAAGTAAAAAATTAATTTGACAATGCCGTGGAAAAAAAAGTAAAAAGGACAAATAACAGTATACAAAACATAGAACATATGGAAATTAGAGTGATGACATAAATTGAAACAATCAAATTTTAATTAAAGGTATCAATATTCTATTACAGCATTAAAAGTACAGGATGAGATTACGACATTACTGGCAACCTGTATTGCCCTGCTGGTTATTATACAATTGGAGTCTCCAGACTGGGTTCCAAGTCATGTTAAAGGCAATAACTTTTGGCAAAAAGAGCTGACAAAATGGCTGTCAGAAAGTACTGAGGGTGGTAGACAGCAAGTTGACGATGAAAATTTTCCTAAACATAGTCGTATGATAAAAACTGTCAATTTTTATCAGCAGAAAGAGGAAGAGCATAAATTGACATCAAGTATGCTGGAGTTAGGTCACTCCTGGGGTGAGGTAGCAGCCAAGATGTTAGGTGTTGCACAGTAACGTATCTTTCTTGGGGTGAGGTAGCAGCCATGATTATAGGTGTCAATTTATAACATCTCTCTCCTGGGGTGAGGTAGCAGCCAAGATCTTAGATGTTGCCTAGTCACATCTTTAATACTGATCTTCTGTCATTGATTGAAAATGGTTATGCAAAACAAAATAAAAATTGATGCAATAGGATAGAATTGGGGTTGTACCTGCATCGTCTTTATCCTGTAAGGCATAACAATTGTTAACTGTGAGAATTTATTTTCATCATATCATTTACAATCAGGGATCAAATATACAACTTTAATAACATTTAATAGATTATTTATTATAATGAGATTGATATTTTGTTTTACATGAGGCTACACATTTGTATTTCCTTATCTATTTACAATTTAGTGATAACAATAATGTGATAATTAGTTCAGGTGATATTGTCCCGAAGAAGTAGTAAAACACTGCTGTTGTTGTATATCTGATTGTAGAATACACTTAATGTTAATGATCAAAATGAAAAATATGTTGCAGATATTGGTTAAATGATATAATTTTTATACGACCGCAAATTTTGAAAAAATTTTCGTCGTATATTGCTATCACGTTGGCGTCGTCGTCGTCGTCGTCGTCGTCGTCGTCAGTCGTCGTCGTCGTCGACGTCGTCGTCCGAATACTTTTAGTTTTCGCACTCTAACTTTAGTAAAAGTGAATAGAAATCTATGAAATTTTAACACAAGGTTTATGACCATAAAAGGAAGCCTGGTATTGATTTTGGGAGTTTTGGTCCCAACATTTTAGGAATTAGGGGCCAAAAAGGGCCCAAATAAGCAATTTCTTGGTTTTCGCACTATAACTTTAGTTTAAGTTAATAGAAATCTATGAAATTTCGACACAAGGTTGATGACCACAAAAGAAAGGTTGGGATTGATTTTGGGAGTTTTGGTTTCAACAGTTTAGGAATTAGGTGCCAAAAAAGGGCCCAAATAAGCATTATTCTTAGTTTTCGCACAATAACTTTAGTTAAAGTAAATAGAAATCAATGAAATTTAAACACAATGTTTATGGCCACATAAGGAAGGTTGGTATTGATTTTGGGAGTTTTGGTCCCAACAGTTAAGGAAAAAGGGGCCCAAAGGGTCCAAAATTAAACTTTGTTTGATTTCATCAAAATTGAATAATTGGGGTTCTTTAATATGCCGAATCTAACTGTGTATGTAGGTTCTTAATTTTTGGTCCAGTTTTAAAATTGGTCTAAATTAAAGTGCAAAGGGTCCAAAATTAAACTAAGTTTGATTTTAACAAAAATTAAATTCTTGGGCCTCTTTGATATGCTGAATCTAAACATGTACTTAGATTTTTGATTATGGGCCCAGTTTTCAAGTTGGTCCAAATCAGGATCTAAAATTATTATATTAAGTATTGTGCAATAGCAAGTCTTTTCAATTGCGCACAGTATTGTGCAATGGCAAGAAATATCTAATTTCACAATATTGTGAAATTGCAAATTTTTTTTTAATTAAGAGTTATCTTTCTTTGTCCAGTATAGTAAGCAAGAAATATCTGCAAGAATTTTTTTTAATTGGAGTTATCTTTCTTTGTCCAGAATCAACTTAAATCTTTGTTATATACAATATACAATGTATATTCACTTTTTACTACCAACTGATAAATTTAAATAATCTTTACCATTCAGTGATAACAAGCAGTTTTTTTACATCTTAATATTTTATGATGTATTTAAATGAGTAGTAATTGTTGCAAACTCCATTAGAATATTTTAATTGAAGTTAGTTTTGGAATAAGGGAAAGGGGGATGTGATTAAAAAATTGGGTTCAATTTTTCTCATTTGAAATTTCATAAATAAAAAGAAAATTTCTTCAAACATTTTTTTGAGAGGATTAATATTCAACAGCATAGTGAATTGCTCTTAGAGAAAACAAAAATTTTAAGTTCATTTGAATACATTCATTCTGTGTCAGAAACCTATGCTGTGTCAACTATTTAATCACAATCCAAATTTAGAGCGGAATCCAGCTTGAATGTTGTGTCAATACTTGCCCCAACCGTTCAGGGTTCAACCTCTTCGTCGTCGTCGTCGTCGTCAGTCGTCGTCGTCGTCCGAATACTTTTAGTTTTCGCACTCTAACTTTAGTAAAAGTGAATAGAAATCTATGAAATTTTAACACAAGGTTTATGACCATAAAAGGAAGCCTGGTATTGATTTTGGGAGTTTTGGTCCCAACATTTTAGGAATTAGGGGCCAAAAAGGGCCCAAATAAGCAATTTCTTGGTTTTCGCACTATAACTTTAGTTTAAGTTAATAGAAATCTATGAAATTTCGACACAAGGTTGATGACCACAAAAGAAAGGTTGGGATTGATTTTGGGAGTTTTGGTTTCAACAGTTTAGGAATTAGGGGCCAAAAAAGGGCCCAAATAAGCATTATTCTTAGTTTTCGCACAATAACTTTAGTTAAAGTAAATAGAAATCAATGAAATTTAAACACAATGTTTATGGCCACATAAGGAAGGTTGGTATTGATTTTGGGAGTTTTGGTCCCAACAGTTAAGGAAAAAGGGGCCCAAAGGGTCCAAAATTAAACTTTGTTTGATTTCATCAAAATTGAATAATTGGGGTTCTTTAATATGCCGAATCTAACTGTGTATGTAGGTTCTTAATTTTTGGTCCCATTTTCAAATTGGTCTACATTAAGGTCCAAAGGGTCCAAAATTAAACTTAGTTTGATTTTAACAAAAATTGAAACCTTGGGGTTCTTTGATATGCTGAATCTAAAAATGTACTTAGATTTTTGATTATTGGCCCAGTTTTCAAGTTGGCCCAAATCGAGGTCCAAAATTAAACATAGTTTGATTTCATCAAAAATTGAATAATTGGGGTTCTTTGATATGCCAAATCTAACTGTGTATGTAGATTCTTAATTTTTGGTCCAGTTTTAAAATTGGTCTAAATTAAAGTGCAAAGGGTCCAAAATTAAACTAAGTTTGATTTTAACAAAAATTAAATTCTTGGGCCTCTTTGATATGCTGAATCTAAACATGTACTTAGATTTTTGATTATGGGCCCAGTTTTCAAGTTGGTCCAAATCAGGATCTAAAATTATTATATTAAGTATTGTGCAATAGCAAGTCTTTTCAATTGCGCACAGTATTGTGCAATGGCAAGAAATATCTAATTTCACAATATTGTGAAATTGCAAATTTTTTTTTAATTAAGAGTTATCTTTCTTTGTCCAGTATAGTAAGCAAGAAATATCTGCAAGAATTTTTTTTAATTGGAGTTATCTTTCTTTGTCCAGAATCAACTTAAATCTTTGTTATATACAATATACAATGTATATTCACTTTTTACTACCAACTGATAAATTTAAATAATCTTTACCATTCAGTGATAACAAGCAGTTTTTTTACATCTTAATATTTTATGATGTATTTAAATGAGTAGTAATTGTTGCAAACTCCATTAGAATATTTTAATTGAAGTTAGTTTTGGAATAAGGGAAAGGGGGATGTGATTAAAAAATTGGGTTCAATTTTTCTCATTTGAAATTTCATAAAGAAAAAGAAAATTTCTTCAAACATTTTTTTGAGAGGATTAATATTCAACAGCATAGTGAATTGCTCTTAGAGAAAACAAAAATTTTAAGTTCATTTGAATACATTCATTCTGTGTCAGAAACCTATGCTGTGTCAACTATTTAATCACAATCCAAATTTAGAGCGGAATCCAGCTTGAATGTTGTGTCAATACTTGCCCCAACCGTTCAGGGTTCAACCTCTGCGGTCGTATAAAGCTACGCCCTGCGGAGCATCTGGTTCAATTTTACTATTTATCAATTCATAATTATAATAAAAAAATAATATTGATTAAAAAAAAATGTCTTCATCCAGTAAAGATTTATTGTTATCATTTTCACAATTACAAATAACAATATACAATATATTTATAGAAATAAAATTTCACATTTTATTTTTACCTAATTTAATTGTGTCATAACGCAACTGATTGAAAAGTCATAGAAGGTTTTAAAGACTTTGCTCCCTTCTATAATCAAAATAACTGCTTTTGGTAATGAAATTGGAAAATTTGAATTTATTAAAGAAAGAATAAAAAATGAATTCTAGTTCTGAAAATGGCAAAATTACTTATTTTCTGCAGGAATTTGTGATTTATAAATGTGTAAGTAGGCTGCACAAAATTCAATATTTGATTGTTGGGTTATTTTTTCATGAAGACCAACACTTTGTAAATTATGTGGATTGTTTTGATGAATTAAAAGGGGACATTTCTGAAAAATCTTTTAAATATTATTGTTTGGAAATGTTCATAGTGCTATAAAAAGTTTTTTTCATTTATAGTACAATGTTTATATATAATTGTTTAATTATTTATGATAATGTGTTTATATATAGTTGTTTAATTATTTATATTATAGGGTTTATATATAATTGTTTGATTATTTATGATATTATGTTTATATATAATTTTTATCAATTTATTTTAAAATCTGTGATATATTTGTTTACATTTTGTATTTTTTGTATTTTTTTTGTTTGTATTTACTATTTATTTGTACAGTTTAATGAATTTGTACTATATTTGTGACTGCATTGATAACTATAGAAAAAATGTTAGCTGTCAGGAATGTATATAAAATTGAGAAAAGTTTATTCTTCGGTGTAAACTAAAACTCTTACTGCAACAGAGATCAGTGTATGGCTTGTTGCAAGTATTACAAATTTAGTCCCTATCCCTAATAAGGATTTACCAGTGACCATCAAAATTACGTACTTTTGTTATTTATTGAATTTATGAATGGCTATTATTTATTTTGAATTTATTGAACCATAAAATTAATTTTTGACTCTTCACATTGAATAATCCCCGAAGCGGATTATGTAAAATGTGAAGAGTCAAAAATTAATTTTATGGGTCAATAAATTCAAAATAAATTATTGCCGTTCATTATAAATAAATTTCTATCAAAAATAAAGCTCAAAGAACTTTTTATTTTAACAATAACAACATACACACATGTTGGCGTATGAATACACAAAGTCAGAGTGGGCGTGTCGCCATATAAATTGACAACATTGAAAATAAAACTAATACTTTCAACCAATCAGAAGACAGTAAATACACCAAATTTATTTATTATGTATCCTAGATATACATGAAATATTTTCATTAGGTTATTGTGGATAAGACAATCAATAAATCATATATTTGTATAAATTTTTGTTGATTTATTTCCAATGATTTTCTAAATACATTTGAGATACATATTGGAGATATTTCATAGCAAAACCAACAGAAATACAATGTTCTGCCTTGTGTGACTATCTCATGCATCTAATAAAAATTCTAGAGTTTGATATCTTTGTTATTTTTGTAATACTAAAGATACAGAATGGACTACTGTTGTAATTTTAATGTCCATGATGATGATCCTTTAAACAGCTATGATCATTGAAATATTCAATTACTTGAAATCAAACTTGAACAGCCTTCTTTTAATTGTTTACCAGTTTATATGGCAGCATTCAAAATATATAGAAGAGTGAAATAGACAAAATTGTCATATTTAATGGCCAATGCTGTTGACTTCAATCTGATTTTTTTCTACCATCGAATGGTATGGTTGAATGCAATACATGGGTTCTTTATTTATCTGGCAATATTCATTCAGGAAATGACAGAAGAATGTATTGCAGAATTATTAGTACCCTACAGACAAAGTCGAAGGAGACTTTAAGTTTGCACTCCTTCCAATCTGTCTGTCTGTCCATTAGTCAGCAAATCATTTTTTCACACTTTATTTTAGTGCTTGATAATATTGATTTGATGTTTGATGCAATGTTTAATCTTGACAAGTTACAGATCAAGTTCGAATTTTAGTCATGTCTAATGATTCTGTGCAGAGTTATAGTCCTTGACAGGCTAGTGATACAGTAGTCTACTTAGATTGTTTGTTGCTTTTAAAAACAGGCAAAAACACAACTGACCTTAAAGAAATAAGCTGGTTTATTGAGCAGAATATGATTGCAATGCCCCTGTTAATTGATACATGTATTTACTGTAGTATATTAAAGATCTTCATCCGTTTTTTTAAAATTCACAAATCAAACGCAAGTATCAAATTTTGTCAGTGGATAAGATGATTCAATTAATATCAGAATTTCCTTCCATTGATGCAGTTAAAGCCCAATTACTGCCATGGTAAATGTTCATGAAATTAATTAATTTGAAGAAAGATGTCCTCTGTTATTTCCCCCAATGAAAATTTACAGTTGATATATATATTTAGAAACTGTGCAATCTACTTGTTATCTTGAGTTTCATATCGTCAAACGTATTTGTTTAGTGAGGATGAATGCAAATATTTTCATGGCTCTAGATTAAGGTTTTATTTATAAAATTTACAATATATGGCATAAATGTCAATGAGAAAAACTCTTGACTTAAGACCAAATGACGTAGGAGTTTTAAAAAAGTTACAGGTCATCCAATGTTTGGTTTTTGGTTAAATTTTACATTCATCTCTCAGAAATCTACAATCATGAATTAGAGAGAGGCAAATAAAGGCAACAGTAGTATACCGCTGTTTGAAATTTATAAATCGATTTGAGAAAAAGAATACTGGTTACAAACTAAAACTGAGGGAAATACATCAAATATAAGAGGAGAACTACGACACAACAGAAACACAACACTGAAATGGAACACACACAGAAACGAAATATAAAATAACAATGGCAATTTTCCTGACTTATTACAGAACATTTTTAGAAAAAAAAGGGTGGCTTGAACCTGGTTTTGTTGCTAGCCAAACCTCTCACTTTAATGTCAATGTTTAATATTAAATTAAAATGTCAACATTTCATGACATGACCACAATACAAATAAATGGGAGAACATATAGCACAAAGAAAGAAACACGAATAATAGCTATCAAAAGGTACCAGATTTATAATTTGATACGTCAGACGCTCGTTTCGTCCACTTATGACTAACCAGTCTCACTCAGATCATAAAGTTTAAAAGCCAAAACAAGCGCAAAGTTGAAGAGCGTTAAGGACCAAAAGTTCCAAAAAGTTGTGCCTAATAGGACTACGGTTTTCTGCCTGGGATAAGAACATCCTTATTATTAAGAATTATTCATACTTTTGCACTTATTCACTAAAGATACGATACAACATGTCGTATCGTAATTATTTATCGTAAATATACGACATGCATACGATATGTCGTAATTTGTATTCTCCAACGTTGTCGTAGTACTGTTGTAATTTTCTCGCAGTTGCTAATGTCGTAAATCAACAGAACAATCATTTTACGTAACAGAGGAGGATTTTGGTCAGCAAGTGCCCGATTTGAAATCAAATTAAAATTTGAATTTAAACACTTTCAATATATGATGTCATATTAAATGCATTCGAACGATCCGTGTTACACTCAAAATTCAAAATAAAAAATGTTTATACCAGGATTTTTTTTATCAAGTATTCAAATATAAGTATTCTAACTTTTTTTCCAGCAATTTTTCGAGATTGAAGTCGTTTTCAAGCATATTTATTGTTCATTTTGTATTTTTCGAAGCCTTGTGATTAACTTCGTTGTACGGGGCGCCGAATGGGACTCTTATGGTTTTGTACAAAATTCAATTTTGTCATAACAAAATCATTTTTGTCTTACAAAACTATGTGCTACAGACTTGTTTTGTGAGAACTTCAATTTTGTGATGACAAAATTCATTTGTGTAGACAAAATTCATTTTTGTCATTACAAAATTCATTTTTGTAGACAAAATTCATATTTGTCATGACAAAAGTCAATTTTGTCTAAAAGGTATGCAAATATAAACATATTTGCATACAAAACTGACTTTTGTTACCTGATATGGAAATTAAATCACAAAAGTCAATTGTGTGAGGTAAGATTCAATTTTGTTAGACAAAATTAACTTTTGTGAGACAAAATTCAATTTTGTTAATTTTGATGAGACAAAAGTGAATTTTGTCAATTTTGTTGAGACAAAAGTCAATTTTGTGACGACAAAATTCATTTTTGTGACGACAAAATTCAATTTTGTAACAACAAAATTGACTTTTATGAGACAAAATTGACTTTCGTGAGACAAAAATCAATTTTGTTGAGACAAAATTCAATTTTGTCAATTTTGTTGAGACAAAATTCAATTTTGTTGAGACAAAATTCAATTTTGTTGAGACAAAAGTCAATTTTGTCACACATTGGTCAATTTTGTCTCACATTGGTCAATTTTGTCTCACAAAAGTCAATTTTGTCAATTTTGTTGAGACAAAAGTCAATTTTGTCAATTTTGTTGAGTCAAAAGTCAATTTTGTGTAACAAAAGTCAATTTTGTGTAACAAAAGTTAATTTTGTGTAACAAAAGTCAATTTTGTGTAACAAAAGTCAATTTTGTGTAACAAAAGTCAATTTTGTGTAACAAAAGTCGATTTTGTATGCAAATTAGTTCACAGAAACCAAACTTAACTAATTTGAATACAAAATTCACTTTTGTCGCCCAATTTTCAAATTAGGTAACAAAATTCAATTCTGTGTAACAAAAATGAATTTTGTCATGACAAAAGTGACTTTTGTCCGCTGATAGATAATTTTGTATGACAAAATTTTAAATTAGTAGTATGATACAAATTTTGTTAAACTGAACTCATTTTTGTTGAACAAAAGTCTCTTTTGTCCGTACAAAATTGAATTTTGAGTACAAAACCACAAGAGTCCCATTCGGCGCCCCGTACGTTGTTTGGTTTCGTTGTTTATTAGTTTTTGTTGAATTTAACGGGAAAAGTGAATATCATTGTAGGGTTGGTTTGGTTTTGAGGTGTGTTTGATTTGATTTTTATTTTATCAACTAGACAAGTTGTCAGTCTCATTAAAACTAGCGCAGACACTCGTCTTGATTGTAGATTGGTTTGCATAGGAACACAGAATCAAAATAAAATGCTCGCATGGTATTCAGATTCTGTTTTGGGACTCCAGCTTTATAACTGTAGCTTTATAAACTCATAGTATGCCATATGAATATCTTAGTGCGTAAGTAAGGGGTGTGAGAATATTGTTGTAGATTTTTCTAATTTGTAGGATACCTTGTCATCATAACTTGAAGTTCTACGCGGAACAGGAACATTAATATATATACATATATATTGTTTACATCTGTCCGTCCATCCGTTAGTCAGTCACTAGTGATTGTAGATTGTTGACAGGGTGGACTTTGGCGGTTTCTGTTAGAATCTTTAATTTCTCGCTAATTTTAACTCACAAGATTTCGAAATACCTACATTGCACCCCTTTAGAAGAATATTTCAATAATTTTACCTAATAGGAAATCCTGGATCCGCCCCTGACTACGTACTGTAATTCCTATACGCTTACGGCTAAACTCTAGAAAAACTTCAGGGATACCATTGTATTTTTTGCTCAACAAGGACAAGGTAAATCTAGCATTGGGTTTGCTAGTGATATTTCCAATGGAGACGATCAAGGCAGAATTAGAAATGTTTGAGATAAAAGCCGACTTAAGTACATGTAGCTCCACCAAAACCAATGAAAAAAACTGAGATGCATGTACTTTATGCAGCCGCCTCAATAATTAGATAAACAATGGAAAATATCTCTGGGGATTATTATTCTGCAAGTGACGAAGTATCGTTGGAAATGTCAGAAGCAATGTTGTCACCTTGTTTCATAAGTTTTGTTACTTGGCTTCTTCACAAAAAAGTCTTTTGAAACATTCTCTTCGGTATCAATGACATTCGGAGAAACTGTGCGGCTCTCGCAGAGTGCCTGGTGTCAAATTGTATAATAACGTAATGACTTCATTTAGTCGTGGTCTTGCAGTTCAGTTGAATCATCAGTCCGGATTGAAGTCTGTGTTCGAAAATTTAAATGCACATGGTTTCTGTCAAGTTTGACGATGTTCGGAGGTTTTTGACTAGTGTAGGGATACAAAAAATCCTTTTTATATTTTCTTAGTGAATATGTCACATCAAATACAAATACCAAGCGCTTTGTAAATAACGCCATTCAAAATAATGGCTCCCCGTGTGCTTTTGGTTGGAAAACTGCACAAAATAAAAAGTTAGAGCCAGTTTTCTTTAAGGGACAAATGACATCAGACTTTTTACAAGATCTAATTTGTTCGTGTAAGGGGGGAAAGGCATGCCAGGCAGCATGTGTTTGCAAAGAGCATGGTCTTGTTTCTCTAAATGAATAATAGACTTTTTTTAGTGATGACCTTTGACATTGATTTTCGGCATAATTGTACAAGATTTTATATTTACGACACATATTTTCAAACAGTACACGATTTCAGCTTTCCAATGAGCTATTGAAATTCAATGAGGTATTTAGGTAATTTAAATTTCTAAAATTGTCCTCTCCGCCGCTCCACTAATAAGGTATCAGTAAGATTTTTTACATTAAAAAAAACAAAACAATTTCTTAACCTCACTAAAGTTATATTAAACATATTATTATTCTTACAGTTAAAGATCTCTAACAACAGCTAATTGTTTCAAATAATCTATTAAGAACTATTTGTTTTTCACAACTAATCAAAATAAGATAACCGCGAATTTTGATTTTATTGGTCATGACGGACAAACTTCATTCTCGGTTGGATAGTTTACTCCCATTTATAACTGTATTTGTTCTTTAGTACTTTTGTCCTGACTCAATTCCTTGATATTTAGCGCCCATCATTTAGGAGAACAGTTAAACTAACCAACTATAGTAGTAATAAAGAACGCCATGACTGCCTTATGTTGATGATCATCATTATATACAGTGATCACAACATCATATGCAGTCGTGCCAACATTATATGCAGTTTTTTTAATATATATGCAGTGGTAACACCATTATATGCAATGGTCACAACATTATATGCAGTGGTTACACCATTATATGCAATGATTACAACATTATATGCAATGGTCACACCATTATATGCAATGATCACAACATTATATGCAATGGTCACACCATTATATGCAATGATCACACCATTATATGCAATGATCACAACATTATATGCATTGGTTACAACATTATATGCAGTTGTCGGAACATTATATGCAGTAGTCACAACATTATATGCAGTGGTGATTCAGATTCGGGAAAACTTAAATGCATTTTGAATCAAATAGTCAGCTTTCTATGAGACCTAAATCCCATATTACTTGAATGGCTTTGTATTTTTCATGATTTAGTATCTAACAGATATGAAAAAAAATGCAATCCAAAGCGTTTCATTGTAAGTGTTTAACATAACTTAACATCAATTGTATATCAAACTTTTTTTATAAGCTTTTAAACACGTAAAACAGTTTGTCTTCTAACTAAGAACAGCAGCCTTTCATAAAAGGCACTGGCTACGGTTACATGGAAATGCACTTTAATGCAAAAAATATTGTTACATTGGAGACTAATTGCTCGAATACAAGGCTGGGTAAGGAACCGATTAATTACGATTGTAACAATATAATTTATTGTGTTATTGTTAGTTATATTTATGCAATTCAAAGTACGTTGGGACTAATAATATTAAAACTTTTATTTCAGTTTACAATATTGCATACAATTATTTTTTTTAATTTACTATGAAAGTTTTTACAAATCCCGTATGTTGTTTTGGGAGCATGTTCTAGTCCGACACATTTTGGTGAAACCACACAAAGCATCCATCACAAACGAGTGATGCAGCAATGTGCAAATCTGTAAATGCATTATGATTATGTACAATTCCATTATGCACTACATATATATATATTGTATTTTATAGCTGTCTATTGTTGCCAACTGTAAGACGCCAGTGAGACACAATTATCTTTGTCGTTGATTTGCTGTCTCGTTGACGCATGTCCATATCTATTTTTGTCATAGAACAGTGGCGGATCCAGAAATTTTCATAAGTGGAGGCCCGTTGACTGCCTAAGAGGAGGCCGGCTCCAGTCATGCTTCAGTGAATCCCTATATAATCAACCAATTTTTTTCCACAATAGGAGGGGAGGAGGCAGTCCCCCTGGTCCCTCCCCCAAAATTTGTCTCTCATGAATTTGTAAGGAATTATCGGAAGTTGTACGTATCTTTTGAGTGCATGTGGATCTACGTGTTTCTTGTATGCTAAATATGTCTGTACAAGAGCAATCTGCTGTCGGTGGTTGACCGTCCCTGTCATTTATGTTCGTTTTTTTAAATTTGTTTTAGTTCATTCTTTCCGCCGGGATGATTTTTTTGTTTGTTCCCATGCATAAGCCACTGTCATATGTGTAAAATAATTCAAAAAAATATTTGTTTATTTGGACAGCATTATAAAAAAACAAAACGATCACTTCGCAGAATATGAAAAAAAGTTGAAACAAATAATATAATAATATAAGACATTGAAAAGAGGAGACTTATCGTTAGTTTTGGTGTAAAGTTCTCATGGCACAATATGAATTCAGGAACGGACCTCGACCATAGGTTCCCGGTGGACGCCGATCCCAGTTTTAAATATTATGTATGAGATATAGCACTGAATATTGACTAAACACATTAAGAGGCTTATGACTTTTGATTTTTAATTACATCATTCTTTGCGTATTTCTTAAGATAAATAGAAATGGGGAATATTTCAAAGAGACAACAACCGACCGAAAGAGCAGAAAACAGTCTAAGGCCACAAATGGGTCTTCTACACAACGAAAAATCACGCACCCAACTGACCCCTAAACAAAAAGATGTTCCGTGGATATTGACGTCACGCTAACTCCGTAGCATATAAACGTACTAAAATAAAAAATAAAACACACAAGACTAGCATAGACCAGAGGGTCCTTAATTGGTACAGGCGCAAAACTGGAGTGGGGTTATACATGTTTTCTGAGATCTCAACCCTCCCATTATACCTCTAGCCAATAAGGAAAAAACACAGCATTTACGCACATTAAATTTCTGACTTGGGACAGTCGCGTATGTACCTTGGACTACCAAATAAATATTCATAGATTAATTGGTCATAGGAATTATATATTATTATTTCGCCTTTCCCATTTCCCACTTAAATCTAAATGCATTTATCATATATGAGAAACAAATTAAACAGTCATACCCATACTAAGATTCTGTGGTTATGGTATTTAAATTAGATAAACAAAAACAAGATATGATTTTATCCTGCTACTTATACTTTTTTTATTTATATTTGGTGCACACGTAATTATTTCATGAACATTAATTATTTTTCCACTACTTCACTTAATATTTAGACGGATAATTATAACCCATTCTAAACTCTCGGAATATCATATACTGTCATTGCGCACCCTCTGTATTGCTAATACCCTCCCCCCCCCCCCCCCCAATTAAATTTACTAGGATGTTTAATAATGTTTCATACCCATATTTGCTTATATCAAGTTTACAAAATGTATTTCCACTATAGAGACTCCTAATTTTTATTTATTGACTCGAAAATCTGAAAAATTAATAGCAAATCATCGGCCTTTCATAGGGGTAGAATCTATCCAAAAGTATCCTTGTTCGTCTGATGAATTGTTCTTTTTCTCTCATATTAGCGCTGCCTCCATTTTCTACGATCACAATTGCAACTTACGACAGGCCTCGAGCAGTCGTAAGTCTATAACAATATTTACAACATCTCGCATCGTAAGTTTCTTTCATGAATACAAGTTACAACTTACGATATCGTAAACCTTACCTTACGACAATCGTAGAGTTACGATAGTTTTGTGAATACGGGGCCAAAAATTACTATATAAAAGCTATACATGATAACACCGAAGAGCTACAGAATGAAAACGAATACATAAAACAACATAAACTAGCACATAAAAGGTCACAGCCGAATTAGAAAACGAGATCAACGCACAAAGTGAAGTCACATTTGAGTCTAAAAATTTCCCAAAAATAGGATAGAATTCGGATAGAAATCAAGATTAGGTTTGAAATACTCATATAACACTTATCAATAACAAAGAAAATTACAATACTAATTAATATGAAATTGTGATAGTAATAACATAATTAATTGTATCAAACAGCTATGTCGGTGTTTCTTCTAAACCAAACTGTAAACCATATATATCGTATATAGATCTGCGTTAGGAGCACACTCCTGTATATGAAGTCCGTATAGTATGAACATGCACGAGCATAACGTATCAACTGAGATATGCCAACAATAACAAAGGAGCAGAGAGGGTATGTTACTGCAGAGAAATGGAAAATTGAAAATTGGGAAGATGCCAAAGGTACTTTCATAAGTAGAAAATAAGCTGACAGAGCAATGACTGAAAAGAAGAATAAATGAAACAAACAACATGCAGAACATAGAGAACTAAAGACTGAGAAACACGAGCTCAAAGGTACAAGATTGTCAAAGGTAATGAAATGATCATAAGTATGATCGAAGATTAGCTTTAAGTTGCAGGACATCAAAAGAAATAATGAAACATATTTTCTTTAATTATGGAAATTTAAGTTCACTTAATTAATTAAATGCATTTGTTTATGTATAAAAAAATAAACTTTAGGTTCGCATGCATTATAATTGATTTTGAATGTTTAAATTTTTTCATCGACCAGAATACTTTAAATCTAGTAAACAGCATGGATGATGGTAGTTTCTCTTCATTGTAAATCATTACAGTTTTGTCTTGTTGAGAAAAGTGTTAAATTTAAAGCATGGAGAAGTTTGTGACTTTTTTCATTTTTAAACCAAGAGTTCCAGATGGCGAAGTTGAAGTCATCACTTTTTAAATTTTTTACGGAAGCCATCATGACTAATATGTCTATTAAAAGGTTTTGTTTGTTTCTGCGGTGAATACTGACATTTTTGTGCTTTATAAAGAATATTTCCATAAAAAATTGGATGTGAAATGCCTAAACGTATAAGAAGTCTGCATGTTGAGCTATACATACGAATCATGTCCTCATACCGATGATAAAATTTAGTAAATGTTTTGACTAGTTTGTGATATCGAAAACCCTGGTGTAATAATTTTTCAGTGATACATATTTTTTTCTCGTTAAAATCTAAAACATTGTTACAAACACGAGCGAATCGTACAAGTTGAGAGATATAAACACCGTAAGATGGTGACAAGGGAACGTCACCATCTAAAAATGGATAATTGACGATAGGAAATGAAAAATCATCTCTTTTATCATAAATTTTAGTATTAAACTTTCCGTTAGTGATATAGATATCAAGATCGAGTAAAGGGCAGTGGTCATTGTTAATTTTAGCTTTATTTAAAGTAAGTTCAACAGGATAAATTTCTTTAGTATACATATTCAAGATGTCATTATTGAGAGCCAAAATGTCATCCAAATATCTAAAAGTATTATTACATTTGTTTATCAGATGTTGTTTCGATGGGTCTTTGCTGATTTTTGTCATAAATCATAACTCATAGCAATACAAAAACAGGTCCGCAATAAGTGGTGCACAGTTAGTCCCCATTGTAATTCCGATAACCTGTCGATATACGGAATCTCCAAAGCGAACAAAATTGTTATCTAGTAAAAATTCAAGGGCATATATAGTATCAAAGCATGTCCAATTGACATAGTTTTTTTTTGTTTATTGCTACTAAAAAATGACCTAAAAGAGTTTGAACATTTATATTCACATTCTGACTTTTTAAATGCCCATTTAATTAGGTGGGTGAATTTTTTCTTAATGAAAATGTAGTGATGCTTGATTGAAAATAGGTTGTGATATTTTATCTATGAATATCTTAAAATGTCTTAGTTTATAGTGCCTAACAGGATTGTGTGAGGTAGAAAAACATGATTTAAAACGATCGTATTGAATTATGACATACAAAAATTGGCAGACTTTAATTACTTACTACTTCTGTTTGGGTTTAATTGTAATATTGAAATTAGAATGAAAACTGGTTTTTTTTGTCAAGATAAACAATCATTTTACCTGGCAAAGCCGTGCGTAAAATGAGGGGGGATAGGACCTTTATCGGGACTTCGGGATTTCGTGTTTTTAAGTCAGGGATTTCGGGATCAGGACCCCTCCTATCCCCCCTCTAAAATGAATTTCGGCGTTTCTCTTTAAAAATGACTTGTTTTGGTGGATCAAAACGTGAAGTTAGTTAACTTCCAGCATTTTCTCAAGAACAGGATATCCATGAATAATGTAATTGCTCCAAATAAGAAGCATTTTGAGAAAATACAAGAATTCGCAATTACAACCTTTCATACCTTTAGTTTCATTGATAAAAATAATATGGGCCCGTCCACTGTCCAGTTTGAAGTTACATTTATTTTACCCGTTCTGATTGAATAAACGTAGATGTATACTCTTTAAAGGTAAACTAATGATAACATTTCTTAAGCCAATCAAATTGCGCAACTTTCCATAACAATGACCGGTCCACATCATCATAAGTGATGGGGGTAGTTTGGGTGGGGAGAAAATGGAAGATTTTTTAAGTTAATTTTTTGTAAAAACGACTGAAAATTTGTGAACCAACAGTTTTGCTATTATTTAATAAACAGGCCGCAATGTTTGCATCTCTCGGTTGCGTAGTTCATGCAATAAACAGTTCGGTCTCCAAAAGTCAACATAGTTTTTGACTTTATACAGAAAATAAGCTCTATTAAAAGATTTACTTTTTAACAAAATATTCATGTAAACAACGTAAAATAATTTCTCAACACACTTAAAAAAATCATTCTGATTGGTTAAGTAGTTTTGTCAAAAACTGCAATGAAATGAAATATGGTATAGCAAACATCGAATTCCCTCACAGAATGTTATCACACACTATAGTAACAAAAGGAGTAGGTTCAGTAAGACCCCTTTTTGGCCCCAAAATATAGCAGTTTTAGAAAATTGTGAAAATGTAATCTTTTAGCTATATTTTGGAAAGTAAAATGCTTTTGGTAAATAAATATGAGCTGTTTTTGACAATACATTGCACAAATATCGCGTTCTAGCATCATAAAGTTATGCTAAATTACTGAAATCTTCAACATTTAAGCATTTTGGTTAATTTATAGACGGTTTCCGTCTAAAAAGAAAGTGGCCGCATTCGGGTTCATTCATAATATGGAAATGTAAGTTGTATTTGATGATAATACAAAACATATATAAAGGTTGAGAATGAACACGGATGCGGCCACTTTCATTTTTAGACAAAAACCATTAGAAAATTGACTTTTTTGGCATATTTGATAGATTTTTCATATTTAAGCTTGAATCAGAGCGTTTTTAGTGATTAAATCAGTTAACATCTTTCACATCAACTAATCAAATCAATTGAAATAGACACTTAAATGTTTAAAAAGTGTCCAAAAACTTTCGTTAGAAGAACCTGAAGTTTGAGGCCAAAATCGGCCCTTACCGCACCTACTCCTTTTGTGGTATACTCATCTGTGTCTAAAAACGATACAAATAATAAGTCTTCGGACGCACAAAATTTATTACACGCTGATATCAAATTCACATATTTCAAACATTATTTCATTGTACTATACAATTTCCGTTATTTCAAATAGATGAAGAAGAAATTTACATAAGGCCTTAATCAAGTGGATATCAAAATACATAGGGTCGGGATACCATAATGGCTGGTTGGCACTGCACCAGTCATATGTAAGCATTTTTAGAATAAATGTTATAGTTTTAAAAGGTATATGCATTTACTATAACGGTTTATTTAAAGTATTAGAAAAAAATTACATGGTCGTAATAATTATTACAAATTTCCTGTTTACAAACTTTTTCAAATACAAAGACTTTTCTACCTTAGGAATAGATAACCTTAGCTGTATTTGGCAAAACTTTTAGTAAATTTTGGTTTTCAATGCTCTTCAACTTCGTACTTTATTTGGCTTTTTTATTCGAGTGTCACTGATGAGTTTTTTGTAGACAAAACGAGTGTCTGGCGTAAATACAAAATTTCAATCTAATCCTGGTATTTATGATGAGTTAGTATATTTCCAAAATATGACTATCGACTGTAAATATACAATGATATTTTATCAAGTCTAAATATTTTGCGGTATTTTTTATACATCTTTGTAAACATGCATTTTACACCTTTATATACAGCTGTCTTTTTTTCCTGAAGTATTGTTTATTTCAGTTTTTAAAAATCTGGTGCTTGAAAGTACTACATACGTAAAGGCAGATGATTTTGTAGTACTTAAGGATGGGTCTGTATAAGTGCTTAACCACGATGATAGATTTATCAAAAAGCTTCTACCAGGTAGAAGACTTGTACCGTTTTCTTGTATGGATAGTTACTACCCTAGAAGTCTTTGTTTAGCGGAGAAATCTGTTTTTATAAATCTGTGTTACTTCGACTGCAATAATACCCGAATAGTTCTCAGTAAGATGAACACTTTTGATTTTGATTGCATCATGTCATCAACATGGAATTTATCTGCTCTAAATCCAAGTGGATCACCAGAATCAGTTATATATATATTAATGATAAAGAAATGCTATTTTGTATTTTATGCAGATATCACACAGGAAGCGATTACTTATCTACAATACATTTGGTTAATCAGAAGAAAAAAGAGTCTAAACCAACAAACTCTGATCGTAAATCTTTTCGAGGTTCTTTTAGTATTTCTCCTTGGTCTCATTTCGTGTGTAAAGGCATTTGTGTTAACATTACCATTTTGTATTCTGATGCAACTTACAGATGTGTTAATGCATTAAATGAAGAACTGAAATTCAAGAAGTTTGTTGTTAGCGGCAGTGACTATAACCTAGAATCGCCCGGTCCGATTGCAATATACAATGATCATTTGTGGGTTGTAGATAGCAAAAAGATAGTGATACTCAGGTACAATGCTGACGAAATAGAAACATATTGAAACATATGAGTCAAATAACATTTTAATTTCCGTTCAGACTTTGCATTAAGGTACTAATTTATCTACGATGAGTTTATTAAGGTTCCATTTAGTTATATAAAGAATGAATTTCTAGAATTCTGCATTCCCATCCTGTGGTTGAGGTTTACTGAAATAAACGCAGAAAATTAAGTGCCTTTAACTTTACTCAAACTACAAGGCGTCGATATCACTATTCCCTCATAACAGTTTTAATTGCCACTAACATACTTTACCAAAGAATTATACATCAAATTGTACAAATTCCTTAACGATGGACCGCCATTTTGATTGGCAATATCGGGCTAGCGGAAAGAGTAAATGCATATGTGTGTAATGTGTGTATTTTTAAATTTTAACTTTTGATATCAATAGTTTAGTTCATAAACAATTGGCAAAACTACTTGTATCACTTCAATATATCATACTTTGCATGGAAGGTAGATATATCATTCCGGTTATTGGAATTACAGCACGAAATAACTAATTTCAGGACGACAAAAAAAGCTGTAGATATAAAAAGATGTGGTATGAGTGCAAATGGGACAACTCTCCATCCAAGTTACAATTTATGAAAGTAAACCATTATAGGTCACAGTACAGAGTTCAACACGGAACCGAACAGCCAACTGAAAAGCGTCCCAAAAATAACTAGTGTAAAACCATTAAAACAGGAAAATCAACGGTCTAATATATATAAATAAAGGCAACTATGTATACCACCGTTCAAAATTCATCGATTGAGAAGAAAACAAATCCGGTTTACAAACAAAAACTGAGGGAAACACATCAAATATAAGAGGAGAACTACGACACAACAGTAAAAAACGAGAACCTGAACATCAGATTCTATGTTGTGTCATGTGTAATTTTGTTTTTCTGTTTGTCCTTTTCATTTTTAGCCATGGTTTTGTCAGTTTATTTTCGATTTATGAGTTTGGATGTCCCACTGGTATCTTTCGTCCCTCTTTTCTACGTGTAATTCGCTTGCAGTTTGTAATAGAAAAAAAACTGTCCTACATTTGTTTTCAATTTTCGATACAAAGTCAAATAAAAAAATAAATCTTCAAATTAATTTTTTGACAAAAACTATGTGTTTAGATTGCTTTCAAGACATTAAAATACAAACAGACATTAATAATTTAAGTTCTTATAACTTAAGATCATAAAACATTTTCCATTGTGTACAGATAACATTTGAAAGGATCGGGAAAAACTTTGAATGAAAGTCGCAATCTCAGCAACCAAGCTTGCTTTGCTTATCCCATATAACATAGATAAAGAAAGGCAACAGTAGTATACCGCTGTTCAAAACTCATAAATCCATGGACAAAAACAAAATCGGGGTAACAAACCAAAACCGAGCTAAACGCATTAAATATAAGAGGAGAACAACGACACAACACCGAAACGCAACACACACAGAAACGAACCAAGCATCAGACAAAACACCACGAGAATAACAAATATAACATGAAAACCAAATACATGAATTTGGGATAGACAAGTACCGTGCCACGTCTTATCTCAATATCTCAAAAATAAGAGGAAACACAAACGACTCAACGTTAAAATGCAACACACAGAGAAACGAACAATGATATAACAATGACCATCTTCCTGACTTGGTACAGGACACTTTTAAAGGGGAATACAAGTTGTGGGTTGAACCTGGTTTTATGGCATGCCAAACCTCGCACTTTAATGGCAAAGTTAAATATAACATTGAAATTGACAACATAATATTACAGGACTACAATGCAAATAAATAGGAGAACATATTAGACAAAGAAAAACATGATTAATAAATTAACAAAAAGCATCAGGTTTAAAATTCAATACGCCAAAAACGCGACTTGTCCACACAAGACTCACCAGTGACGCCCAGATATAAAAGATCGAAAGTGAAAAAAGTACAAAGTTGTACAGCACTGAAGATCAAAAGTTGAAAAGGTTTCGCCAATTACGGCATTGTTTTTATGCCCGGGATAAGAACATTCTTATTATATAGAACAATTCATGCTATTGCAAACAGTAAATTTTATCAAATGAAAATGAAAGAGATATACACAAAGAAACTGAAGTATTTTAACTAATTACAGAAAACTAAACCTGAATACATAACGCCTAGATATAAAAGATCGAACGTGAAAAAGGTACAAAGTTGTACAGCACTGAAGATCAAAAGTTGAAAAGGTTTTGACAAATACGGCATTGTTTTTTATGCACGGGATAAGAACATCCTTAGTATATAGAACACTTAATGCTATTGCAAACAGTAAATTTTAAAAAATGAATATGAAAGAGATATACATAATGAAACTGAACATAGACTTTGATTTGAATAAAAATAATTTCTCAAATATTTATTTGCATATTAAACATATTCACGTGCTGTTGTGCTAATAAACCCTTAGGTACTATATAATTTACATACACAAATATACTAATGTAGCTGTGTTCATCAACATTCAACAATATCCAGGAAAGTTTCGAAAAACACAAATTATGCGTCTGACAGATCCTAAAAGCATACACAAGTTTAACAACCTATCACTACTGAAATGTTGAAAAAAAAATCAAAGAATTGACAAGTAGAAAGCAACTTATCTCTGATGAGCTGCTTTTGAAATTTAAAGTCATTCTGTTCGGTTTTGTTTGATCTAACTTAAGTGTGACGAAAACTACAACCATGGCTTCTGTAAATTTTTTGCCTGTTTTAAACTTGTAATCAACAATATGATGGACTGGTCTTGTCTGTCTTCTTTTCACTTACTAAAGTTCTCAGCATTAATTTATCTCTGTGTATTTTACGATGTATTTCTTATTCTTTCCGAGTGATTGAGATGTTTTGTTGCAGCTGTAACATTGCTATTCAATCAGCATGGCTTTTTGGTATTTTCGTGGTTTAAAATCTTTAAATAGGATTAATTTGTTCCTATCTATTTTTTACCAATGATGTCTGAGAATGTCTGATATAAGAAAAACTGAATGGCTATCAACTGTACTTTTGTTTCAGCCATTATTCAAATCTGACTTCTGTAATACGTTTTCACTCTTTACAGCCTACTCTATTAAGTCGGCATACCTTTTTGTTTTAAAGACATGTGTATGATCAAATCTTATTTTTTTCTTTTTAAGTGTGTCATAACTGATAAAATTAGGTTGGAAACCTAACATAAGTATTAATTATGAATTCCTTCATTATTGGTTGGTCATGATTTACACAAACCATATTTTGATCTGTCAAAATATTTGCTTTAATGTGACTGATTTGTTTGATTCAATTTCCCTCGATCCCTGACTTTTTGCTTTTGGATCTCCTGCTATTATAGAGGGTACACTGTTCTTATATATTTTTTTTATTGTAGCATAGTTTTTTTATACTATTAAAAACAATCATGCGTATGCTATCATGTCATCGGAATCTTCGTCGTCGTCGTTGTCGTCGTCCTAAGACACATTTGTAATTATTTGTAATTATAAAATATGAATGTAATTATTGTAATTGTACATGTATATTCTATAAGCTGTGTTGCTTCTTAATAAAAGACTATTATCAATGTTAATTTATTGTAATTGGTTTCTGGTCAATAACTTTAGTTTAAGTGAGTGAATATCTCTGAAAATTTACCAGAATGTTCAATACGGCAATGGGAAGTTTGGGATTGATTTTGGGGGTTTTGGTATTAACGTTAAAAATGAGGGGACAAAAAAAGCATTTTTATAGTTTCTTGACAACAACTTGTGTGTCTTACATAACAAGTGTATGAATCTCTCCGACTCACTGTCTAAATTCGCAAGTCATGGTCCTTATTAATATTGTGCACACCTTTCATAAAAATTTGTATGGTTAAAACTTAAGTAAAATTAAGTGCAGAAACGAGATTGAGACGAACGGAAAGACGGACGGACGAACATTAAGGGATAAAACTTAAAGCCCAAATTGCCTGCGGCATGAGCACAAAAAACGAATGCTTTGGAATACTAAAAACCAGAATATCAATATACGGCAAGCTCTGTTAGTTTAGTTTACATACTGTAAAATAAAATCACAAAATATCAAATGTCAAAATCAAATAATAAAACACATTTAACACGTTAAACTAATGAACATCAACTGAGGGTAATATCATGTTGGCTGGTTGGCACTGCAACAGTCAATTGCTTTATTCACATGTCAGCTTTTGTTATGTATAAATAATTATTATAGTTTTAAAAGCTGTTTTCAAATATTTAATAGCAATCGTGTAACAGTCAACAGTAACTACAATGATATTAGATTTTAAATTTGATTCAAATCTATTGCTATGTCTTATATCTTTGTAAACATGCATTGCGCACCTTCATTATAGATAGATGTCCCACGAGATGTGCTGTCCTCTATAAATGAAATATTGAATACGATCTAGTGTAGGTCTTCTATTCGATTCAGTGGACAATTCATTTACAAATAAAAACATGTTTATGTTATATCGATTTGTCTTCACTTCCTAGCTTAAATACCTATAAAATTTAGGTTAAACATTTATTATGTAACTAAACGTGTCTATTAATAGAAAACCTTTAAACGTAAGTTGTAAAATGGCGGACAACAGCAACATAAAATGCAGTTTTCATAATCAGGATTACAAACTGTACTGCAAGGACTGTAAGGACTGTATTTGCATGGAATGTTTAGATGAAGACCTGCATCACATGCATAGCTTCTGTAAGTTAAAGGATGCCAGGATTGATATACTGAAAGAATTACAAACATTCATAGCTGACAATGGCGAAACTAAAAGTGAAACAGCTGACTACTTTTCTGAAGCGTTGAAACGTAAGATGGAAGAATTCAAAGATGCTGAATTGTTGATAAAGAATCAAGTAATAGATGGTGCGGAAGAAATGATACAGCATATAAAGGCTTCAAAAGATGAACTCCTTTCTTCATTAGAACAACAGTTTTATAAACGTTATAAACATAACAAAAGTGTTCAAGACAGTTTGAAAACAATCTACTCATGCGTTAATAATGTAGACCCCGACACTATTAAGGACGATCAGGTAGTTAATTTACATGTTGAGATGAGAAGGTGTGTTTCGACATGTAAACATATACTATCAAAGGATGAAAAGCCGACTTTTATTCAAAATCCAAATTGTACTCTAGGATACTTAACTACTATTTCTGATGACATTACAAATGCAGAAACAATAAGTAAATCTGATGATGAAATTGATAAAAACAAAAAGCTACATAACTCTAGTGTGACTGTCGTGGTGCAGACAGATTATAACAATAGTGTTCTCGCAAAAGAACGTGAAGCAAACCAAGAAGAAAGTTCGTCAGATGAATTGCAAGATGATTATCCAATAACCATCAGTTTCGATAACAACGAAGGAGAGATTGACAAAATTATTCCAATATCAGATCAAGATGCATGGGTAATTATCAGCAGAAAACTGAGAAAAATAAAAAATCGGATGCTTGAAAGTACTCAATACACATCAGCAGATGACTTTGTAGTACTCAAGGATGGGTCTGTAGTGTTGCTTTGTACGAATGATAAATTTATTAAAAAGCTACTCCTAGACGGAAGAGTTGTACCGTTTGCTTTTATGGATAGTTACTACCCTTATGGTCTTTGTTTAACGGAAAATTCTGTTTTTATAAACTTGTGTTACTACAACAGTAAAGATTTCCGAATAATGTTCAGTAAAATGAACTCTTTTGGTTTTGACGGCATAATATCAACAACCTGGGATTTAGAAACTTTAAATCTATCGGGATTGCCAGAATCAGTATTGCATATCGATGGGGAAGAAACTGTTTTTTGTATTTTGAGTAAATATTATTCAGGAAATGAAGGATTGTCAATTATTTATCTTGTAAAGAGGAACAAAAAAGACACTGACTCGACGGGCTCGGTTGATGTTAAATATTTTCAAGGTTCCTTTGGTATGTCTCCGAGTATTAAGTTCAAGTGTAATGGCATTTGTTCTGATAAAAACAATACCATTGTAGTCTCTGATACAATTTACAGATGTGTATATGCTCTAGATGAAAATATGAAATTCAAAAAGTTTGTTGTGAGCAGTAGTGACTATAACCTTGAATCTCCCGGTGCGATTGCAATATACAATGAGAATTTGTGGGTAGCAGATGGCAAAAAGATATTGATATTCAAATATGATGCTTAGGAATTAAAATAAATTGAAATTTGATTATTTTCCTCCATTTGTAACTGGAGGGTCGGTGGCTATACGTCACCGTTCCCTCTTGTCGATTAATGGTTCGTTACGTTGAGACTAGGTTCTGGCAAATGAAACCCAATAGAGATGTTCAGATACTTTATATCATATATAAATTTACACGTAAACGTTGTAGTCAAAATATTAGTTTAGTAATCTAAAGGATATTTAACATTAAATGAGTGAGGAGCTGTGCTATTTTAGCTCCTCTACGTAGTTTCACATTTAAGAGTTCATTTATAAGATATAATTCCTCTATAAGAATGGCAAAGTTTTCTATAAAATATCTTAAAAGTTGTAACAACGTCTTTAAACAATCATAATATAATTTCATTTATGTCTTCACTTTGATATTTCGTTCTTGTACAGTAATATAGTTCTTTTTACGTCATCATGTATTCTAGCAAAGGGAGATAACTACAGCATTTCCGTTACACATTCAAAGTTGACATTATATTGGAGCGGCGGAGCGTAGAGGAGGACTTTAGAAATTTAAATTACCTAAATACTTCATTAAAAATCTGAAATCTAGTACTTTTTGAAAATATGTGTCGTAAATATAAAAGCTGGTACAATTATATAAAAAAATCGATATCAAAGGTCACCACTGAAAAAAGTTCTATTTTCATCTAGAAAAACAATACCATCGATATTTTTCAAAATTAATATTCTATTCATTAAATTATAGGAGTAGTATTATGTATTCATGCGTTAGTTCATACACATTTTTACTCATATTAGCACATGACGTCAGAACAACGTTTTATTTAACTTTTTTTAAGGTCCGTGGTATACAAATTTTAAACCCTAATAAAAAAACAGTAACCGAAAAACCTTTAAATTTGACCTCGACAAATGGCATTTCATGGATACTTTAGGATAACAAAAATTTAAAAGATTATCCGAAATGTATAGTTAATAAATCAAACAAAATATGCAGTCATGTTCAATTTCCTTTCAGTTTTCAAGCATTCGACATGTCTCTGAGTTTCTTAAAATGAATACCAACTATCTCAATACAAGATACATTTTCATACAATCTAGTTATTGGAGTGATATATTAATCACTGAGTGCAAGCGTGTTGTACAACAAATTGAGACATGACCGTTTTGGTATCCATGATCAGTTTAATTTCATACCAAATGAAACGTCAAAAACATTATAGCAAATTGATATAAAGTTCCCAAATATTACAACAAGAACTATGTTTATGATATTTCATCTGAGTCATCAGCTATGTCGGCTGATACTGCCTGGACATTGTAACAACTACAAAATGTACCTACATTTTGACAAAAACATATATCAGTTCAAGGAAGTCAGACCCTGCTCCTTGCAAACATATGCTGCCTGGCATGTACCGATTAACAGGTGGTATGCATGTTGTTATCGTTAAATATCAGCTGCGAGACATAATATGAAGCTTTTTGTTGAGTGAGCGCAGTGAACCAGATGAAAAAGCCTTCATATTATGTCGAGCGGCTGATATTTTACAATATCAATATGCCGATAACCTGATAATCGATTTATCGGGCTGTATTTGTGTCTTTTGGACGTGTTTTCTTAGTGTTGCCAGCAACATGAAGATGACTTGATAAGTTCGGGTCAAACTTATCAACGTCGGTTCAAACATTATGCCGTCGCTGATATATCTGGGTCGAAGTATCAAAGTATTTGACGTCACAAATCTGTGATATGGAGTTTTATTAAAAGCTGAACAAATTGATATAGACAGTGGGACGACCGATTAGTATAGATTAATGCGTTTTCTACACATTTATATCGTTAAATATCAGTCGCGAGCCACAATGTGAACCTTTTAGTCGAGCGGCTGATATTTTACGATATCTATACGAAGAAAATCTCGAATATCTGTTTATCGTTCTATTACTGGACTTTTCCTACTCTCTAAGACAGAAGTTATCAGCAACGTCACAATGCGAGAGGAAATGTTATCAAACTTGCTTTGGTCAAGCGTAAAACTGCCTTAGAGAGAGGGAACGACTAGGAATAGAACAATAAACAGATAATCTGGATTTTTTTCGTATATATGTCGTGTACAAGTTGCGATTTTGTACATGTTATAACATTACAAAAATGTTGCCACGTTACGCACGATATTGGTGTCACTTTGGAAATATGGATTAGATGGCGGGTTATTCAAAATAAATCTCTTATCATATACAATAAATAGCCATGTTATGTATATCATTCGAAAGGAAATAAACCATAGAAATCAATAACATAGATGATTTTGTGCTTCGGATATTTTTTAATGAAAAACTTTGCTCATTTCCATGCCTATAACGTCATTTTAAGGGTGTCCCGCTGTTACAATTTTGTTTTGTGTGCGTCTTTGAAATCCCAGTGCGGATTCATAAGTAAGTAGAATGGTTTAAAATTTTACAAATTTAGTGTTTACATTATACGTTATTTGAAATAATAGACGTTTTTAACTGTAAGAGAAGGAACATTGTCAGAAGAGCATAAATAAAAAAGTGAAAAAATGTCCCAATTAGCTGCTCAATCCGTAAAAAAACTTTCTGTCTTCATTTTCATAAGATATAACGGACGAAAATGGATTTTAATAATATCAGAAAAATTATACATGTCCTGAAGAAGCTTTATGAAGTCATCTTTATGTAACTGCGATCTTATTTTAAAAACATCGTCAATTTTCCCGTGTCCAATAAAATGTCCCGATGGACAAAATAACACAAAAAATAATTCAGAGGCTTTTTATCAAACGAAATTCTACTATATTTCGAATTTTTAACACATGTTAACTGATATGAATGGAAAATACATTTAATTTCCTTTAAAATGATATGATATGAACTGTTGATTGAGTTGTAGGTAGAAAATCCGAAACGATCTAAGATGTCCAATGAAATGTCCCCGTAACCGTAATTTAACGTTCGCGTTATCATAACGTTAAACTGTATACGAATTTTCTGGCATATTTGTCATAACATAATTTCATGAAATGGTCTGATTTATATAAAATAAAGTTCTCGTTTAATATGCATAAAAATACAGATCTGCATTAATTCATGCATGTAAGATGTCGAAATATTTAACTCGGATATTTCATAAAGACAAGACAGAAGAGGTATAACAAAGAGATAACTTACAAATGACCACACTCCCACTTTATAAAAGCAAGATACATTGAAAAAGAATATGCGATCGTCTTAATTATCCTCCTAAGCCAGATAATATATGTAGTTCCTAGAGTTGCTATTAAAAGATTCGAAGCTATATCAAATGAATGAAAATTCTCACAAAAATTAAATGAGAAAAAGTACACCTTAGTCGTGACCATTTCAGTAAAACGTGCAATCATATTTTTTTTTTTATCGCATCGACTCATTTAACAAAAAGTTTTATCAGAGAAATACTTGTATGTCATAAACATTGCAGTATAGCTAACGATATTTTTTTTTATCTAGTTGTGAGTAGAACAACTCCTAGTCATCTACCTAGCAATATGTGTATGAAAAACAAGGTTATTACATTAATAGTATATTGAAATTGAAACTTTTCTTTTGCCATAATTTGAGAAATAACGAAAGAGTGAGAGTGAGAGAGTGGTTATCCGACATATATGATGGATGGCACACAAACATGTAGCAGCTAGCTCCAAGGTATTTTACAGACACTCCCAACTCATTCTAGAAAAAAAAATCAACCAATCAATCTGTGGTGTAGAGTAAATCCTTTTTTTTTTTATCTTCGCAGAACGCCATAAAACATAGCTTGAATATTAATTTTTACATCGCGATAACCGTGAGGGCATTCCGATGTATTGTTTCCAGAGAGATTTGACTTTCGTTTTTGACTTGTAACCGATCGTATAAATACGCGGATATCATCGAGTAAAAAAATTACATTTCTTATATCGCTTGTTATAAATTCACTTCTTCAATAAATACTAATAAGAACAGAAATTGATAATACGAAAAAAGTATGTCATTACAAATATTTATATGCAATAAAATATATGCACACGTACAGAAAATTTGTTAACGCATGCGAAAGAATATAACAAGAAAGATATTTGGGAAAATATGAATGTCTACTCAAATCCAATCTATTGGAAAAATCGAATTGTTATAGAAGAGTGTCCTCCATGCACTTGTACTGCACTTTTATGAGAATCGTAGAATAGAATGATATAAAATTGAATGAAAATTATACATACATGTAACTGCTATATACAATTATCAATATAATATACCAATATAATATATAACAACAAACCAGAGTATACGTTTTTGTATCATCACAATATACTAGATATTAAAGCAGTGAAGTTGAATTCTTTGGCATTTATTCATCATCCACACACGTACTTGTCTCAGAAAAATGTATCTTTGTACATAAACCTCAGTTTTCCGGTATAGAAATGGTTTTTTTTCTGAGACAAGTGCTTGTGACCATCCACAAGAACTGCGGTCATCCTAGGTTCAGTACTTCAGTACTTTGATTATACTTTTAAAACAATGTAATAACAAAACCAAAAAGATTGAAACCGAATACATAAAAATAATCAGATGAACGTCAAAGAAGATTTAGTGTAAACCGATACTCAGTTATATGTTGAAAATGGAAGCGCTGAACTAAAAATATTGTATACTATAAAAAAGGCCATGCAATGCATTCCTGGTCCATAGTTGTTCGCTTGAGAATACACTGATCTATGTTAACATGCACATATAGCAGTTACTTAAAAAATCACATCTAGTAAAAAAAATGTATTATTCAAAATCGGATTTCAACCTGCTGTTAATCTGTGAGGTAAGTATTGGTCTGTGTGAGAGTTTTCCATACTTTGCAAAATTCTATATTTTCAAACATTTTAAAAAAAAAAGTATTGATTGCCGACCATTTTTTTCAAGAGTTTGTGAAAAAATATCAGATGAAATGATAGCTTGTAAAATATGTTTCCGAAAGCAAAAACAAAACAATACATAATTACGGTTCTCATTTTCAAAATAAAGTAGAAGATGCGGCCGTATATTAATAATTTCTATATGCAAACAACAATTAGCAAAACCCTTACCTCGGCAGTGGTCAGCTATAAAAAGCCCCGAAATGACAAATGTAAAACAATTCAAACGAGAGAACTAACGATTTATGTACAAAATGTGTAAATACCTACATCATATGAATTTTCTTAATTATTTGCCTGGTAAAACAATCCTGATTAAAAAAAAAATCAATGAAAACATTTTCTTTTTAAAAAATATAATTTAGACCCCGACCAACTTTAAATCATTAAAAGTTGGCAACGGCAGCATAAGAGCATGATGCTCATTTTATATATTTTTTTTTGTTAGAGATTTTTGAAATAATGATATATTTAACATTTTCTATAAAATCGGGATTGATGTTAAGATTGTGGACTTACTTATACGTTAAAATAAATAATATGAATTATAAGTCACTGTTTAAGAATATATTAACGTTAGTATATATTAGTCCCAGGATTAAAGTGTTGATAAAATAAGATTATGAAAAGAAAAAAAGCTGGCGATATACTACCTACATCTTTCACATAATCAAAGACAAAATGTGAATCAAAAAGAATTTGAATAATAATTGAGGGACCGAAATTACCAAATTACAACAAACATATATAAACATGTTATTGGGGACAAGAGACAGAAACAAGAAACAAAATATTTACAATTTCACTAGCAAAGATAGGAGACGTCTTCTGGCAGAGAGAACATTGCTTAACTTTTAAGAAAGAAAAGAAAATGATTGTTGAAGGCCGTGCAGTGGACTATATAGATATAGGAAGATGTGGTGTGAGTGCCAATGAGACAACTCTCCATCCAAATAACAATTTAAAAATTAAACCATTATAGGTTAAAGTACGGCCTTCAACGCGGAGCCTTGGCTCACACCGAACAACAAGCTATAAAGGGCCCCAAAATTACTAGTGTAAAACCATTCAAACGGGAAAACCAACGGTCTAATATAGTTGTTAATTTCTGTGTCATTTTGATCTCTTGTGGAGATTGGTAATTATACCACATCTTCTTTTTATATATTTAAATCATTTTACTAGACACCAAATTGTCATTTTGTGTTATTGTTGCAGACAATTCTTCGCAAAAATGAATTGTTCATGTATCTAAAATTTTGTTTTAATTCAATGGAATTTTGCATTTGCACCGGCTTGAAAAAATAAAACCATATAAAGAAGAAACTTCAAACATCTCTTTACTTTAAGCAGCACTTACACATGAGTAAAATATAAGGTCAACGTTTGAAACTTTCCGTGGAACAACGCGGTCAAACGTTGTTTTGTTAGGAACGTCGTGTAACGATAAGTGGCACCAATACCGTGCGTAACGTCTGTACATGTTATAACACTACAAAAATGTTGTACATGTTATAACTTGTACAAAAGTACCTCATACATGTTATAACCTGTACAAAATATTGCTTAAAAATGGATTTAACTTGTACAAAATTTGAGATAAATCTTATTGAAGTAAAATTTACATTTAAATTCACCAATGCATAAAGAACAACAATAAATAGGCCAGAACATGTCTTTTTTTATAAAGGACAATGATCACAAAGTTTAAGAAATATATGTTTCATGACTTATGTTAGCAAAATGTGTTTTCATGTAATTATATGTTTTATGCAGTCCATCATGGCTTACATAAGTTATTTACTAAAAGAATACATTTCCTTTAATGACAATTCATTATATATTAGTAACTAAATTCTACCAAAAAATTCAGAAAACAATGCCTAATAATTTTGGGTAATACTCCTCCCTCTCGTTTTATACCATGCAAAACTAAAATAATGTCTTATATGCTTACTCTGTAAAAGCAAGAGAGATCTGAAATAGTTTGCAATGGACCACCCTTCTTTATCAATATCTTTGGATCTACTCTTCAACATTTTTGGCCTTCAGCATGACTTATGTAAATTGATAACTTATTTTTTTATAAACTTTAAGATCATTGCATGAGGTGAATGTCATTTTGATGTTTTAAATCCTCTACTTTGAAAGCATGTATTTGTGGCCTTTGAATGATGTTTGCTCCAAGGGGGGGTTGCTTTTAGACACATACCCCATTTCCATTCCCAATTTCATTTGTAGACACGTCTATCCTGGCCATCCAATTATGTCTTTAAGTGTCAACTAGAATGAAAGACAGTTTAAGTATTTTACTATTGCCTTCAAAGTGGACACTCACAATTATAATTTATCAAATAAAGATATGTCCATAGAAAGTCACAAGTAAGAGGATCATAAGACATCTTATGACAGGTCTTAGGAATGCTTCGTAATACCGACCCCTGGAATGATTAACTGTATCAAAAAGGACAAACACACTTACATAAAGGAATAATAAAAAAATTACGAAAATATAATGGAGGTTAATAACATCTGTTGCTATAATAGAAACATATCGGATCCTTTTTTTATTTTGTAAAGGTTAAAACCATTTTTAAGCAATATTTTGTACAGGTTATAACATGTACGAGGTACTTTTGTACATGTTATAACTTGTATTTTTGCATAATACAAGTTATAACATGTACAATATTTTTGTACATGTTATAACCTGTACAAAATCGCAACTTGTACACGACATATATATCATAAAATACCAGCCGCTCGACCCAGTGCGAAACTTTTTAGCTCATTCGATGCGCTCAATCGACAAAAGGGTTCACATTGTGGATCGCGGCTGATACTCTAAAATATCAATGTGTAGAAATCCAAATAATCTATACCTCTCGCATTGTGACATCGCTAATAACTTCTCATCTCACATTGTGACGTCGCTGATAACTTCTCCTCTCACATTGTGACGTCGCTGATAATGCCTGGTATCGTTTTGAAGCAGTGCTACTAGTATTACGGAGCGACATGGCAGGGTGATATAGGCGTAGGGAAGGACGATAAGCTTTTATCCCCTTACACGAACACAACAGATCTTGTAGAAAATCTGATGCCATTTGTCCTTCAAAGAAAACTGGCTCTCGCTTGTCATTTTGTGCAGTTTTCCAACAAAAAGCACATGAGGAGCCATTATTTGGGTTGGCTAAATTTGCCGACACCCAAACTTTGCTTTGTCATATTGTACATAGTACGTGTTGCTTAAATACGGATTCACATGGCGGAAGCTTTATCAGACTCTTATCTTTATTGATAGCCAACTGAGGTCTCAGCAAATTTAAATCGTTGCGATATTTCTTAAATATGTATTTCGAGTCGTAGCAACAAACGATGTAGCAGCAACTACAACACTATAAGTATCATCGTGTGTTAAGGCTATACGATTACCGAAACGGCTTGGTTTTGTCATAAGGAGGTTGAATACCGACTTTTTACCGATTCCAAAAACATTTGAATTGGTACAAAACCTCTGTTATCCATCAAGCTGCCTATTGAACCAGTTTGAAACAAAACTTCTTTTGTATTTTTTAGCATTGTGTAGAAATGTTGATTTAATAATATGACCTATGATACATAAATATGAGTATATCTTTGTTTAGGGGCCAGCTGAAGGACGCCTCCGGTTGCGGGAATTTCTCACTACATTGAAGACCTTTTGGTGACCTTCTGCTGTTGTTTTTTCATTTGGTCGGGTTGTTGTCTCTTTGACACATTCCCCATTTCCATTCTCAATTTTATGTAATTCACTTGCTGTTTCATTGCAGAATTCATTCAAATAACCGAACAAATCATCACGTCTCTAATACCAAACAACATATTTCAATCACAAGACTTCGGAAATTAGTAAATGAACAAGAAATATGCTTGAAAATTACTACAAATGACCTTCTCTAAATCGCTGAATGTGGGACTATAACTAGAAATCACAACAATGTCGATAAATCTGTGACAAATATTCGGACTTGAAATCGGAATAAAAAGCAGATATTTAGCAAATATTTATCTTATAAGGAATAAACTTCAAAAGGTAAATCGGCTCGATTGAAGTATTATACGGCGGCTTTACTGTTGTGCCTTAAAAGTACACTTATACTGCACGTGCAAACAATGCTAGGTGAAAAACGATGAGTTTTCATTGTTATTTTTAACTATTTTCAGATGCATTGTGCTTTACATATAGGACAATTTTGAAATGCCCTTATGTTGTATGAAGTTCAAGTATCACTGCATTTACCAATTTCGTCCACAAACTATTTTTTAGAACGGGTTTGTTATGCCATTTTTCTACCGAATCAGCAGTGGGGTATTCGATGCAAGTTGGGTAACGTCAGTTAAGGCTATTTTAAACGTCATTCGTACCACATTTGAAATTTACGACAAACATTTTTCTAAAGCTGAATAATTGATAGACAATTTAGAACCTTAACATTCCATGAGGTATTTGGGTAATTTAAAATCGTTAACTAAGCGACTTTTTCAACATTCGCCGCTCCACTATTAGTGCAGAGGTGATATTTTGTTGATTTCTTCTGGATATATTTATATATCCATTAATAGTCATTATCTTTGACATTTCCACCTTTTTAGTGAGAAATTATTAACTCTGATTAAATCATGCCTTTCATTTTAATTTATCTTCATTGGTTCGATGCCACTATTGATATCCTCTGTAATGTACCTGTATAATTTTCAAAACCTAATACATTCAGAGGGCATATTCTGTCTGAGCCTTTTCTGATACATGGTAGGATTATCAATGAGACAATACAACTAAGTTTCAATACGGTTATAACTATTATATAATCGTTGAATTGATACCGATGCTGTCCGGTTGTTCATAGATAAAAAGAAAACATCATTTGGTATCTGAAATTGTCATTCGATACATTTCAGCTGGTAGATTTTTTTCTATTATACACAAACTGAGGCCAAAAAGACCAAGTTTACCTTACACGATGTTGTTAAGTCTGTTTCAAATGTTGTTTTGCTCTACATACTTACACATATGCACGTTTGTTTGACAAACTTTCTGCACTCATCTTTCTCCCAGATACTATGAAAGTATTTTTACTCGTAGGGTACCAATTTTTGTGGTTTTCGTTGATGACTTTATCCACGAATATAAGTATCAAACGAAATAAAACAACCATTGTCTAAATCAAGACATGGAAGGATCCCCATCGGTAGATTTGACTACTGCTATGATCTCGAGAATATATTGAATAACGCCAAATCTGAGAATACTAAAATAGTAGTCACTGAACTACAACCGCATGCAGGAGTATACTCATTTAGTATTTAATAACCTTAACTGCACAACTTTTGATCTTTTAGATTACCTAAGCCATATTTGGCATCACGTTTTGAAATTTTGAATCCTCAATGCTCTTCAACTTTTTTCTTGTTTGGCTTTATAAATATTTTGATATGAGCGTCACTGATGAGTCTAAGGTAGACGAAACGCGCGTCTGGCGTACTGAATTATAATCCTGGTACCTATTAACTATTAATTCTCATAAAACATATTTTTGATCGATGAAAGTCAGATATCCGGTATTGATATGCTAGTTTGATAAAGTGTTCATTTTGTATCCTCATAGTTCTGGTACATATGGGAAATAATAATTTCATGCTGGGCTTGATTTTGATAAGAACTATTTTACGATTCAAGATACGTTTATAGCATTTGTTTATGTTAATGTTTTCTTTAGGTGACATGTTTATGGCCTAATTAACACCTTTGATGGTCTTTAATTTGTTGATCTCTTCATCATGGGTTAATTAGTGGTATCACTACGATTTACACGGGTCAATGTTTACTTTGCAATTTCGTTCAATCCCGACTATTTGTAACATTCGTTTCTAAAGGCTTTTCAATTAAAAAAAAATTAAATTCCACGAATTTAAAAAACTCACGAACATGTAAATATTTCTCAAACCACAAAAATTGGTACCAACGAATTAAAGTACTTTCACAGTATATGTTTATCCAAAAGTACCAATGATTTGAGTAAACACTATCGCTGTACCTAGATATATAACCCGCTGATAAACACGAGTGTATCATCCGCCTAATTGGCAATGTTTTGACATTTGTTATAATTTATTGCAAACATTTTGATAAAATGAGGGATAACAAAAAAGATATATTTTACAACCAAAGATTTTCTCTGCATCAGGTAAGTTTACCTTATAAATGGTATGAATTATGATATAAAAATCGAAGTTTTGCATAAAGCAGATATATCCCTTAATTTGAATAATTTTCAAAATTTTGTAATATTAATGTTTTTCTTTTTCCTTTCTTCACTTTCGTTTGCCCACTCCACTTTTTAAAGTCTACTGCAAATGAATGTTTATATCCAATAATGTTTGCCCAAAATGTTATATAAAAAAGGGAAATGGCATTCTCATTTAAATCCAATAACTCCTAGAAGAAGTGTACTAATAATTCCGACTATTTTGACTATTGTTACTTATTTAAATATCTTCCTTATGCATCTAAGTCTTCACCAAAAATGATTTTTTTTATTTCATTTGCATTCACTCCTATAACGAGTTGAATTGTAAGTTTGCCAATGTTGACGTTCTCGTTAATCCAAGTAGTTCTGTTAATCACTTAATTTTGAAGTTAACATCTATTTATTACAATTTCAATGTTTTAAGCAAAATTGCAATAATAAATTGTAATACTATACGGACAATAACAATCACTCTAAAAGTGCTGACCCAAAAATTCAACAGTATCCACTTATTTGTAGATTTTATTTTAAGATACCAATTTTGATACATAACGTTTCTATCTATCACTTATAATTTGCAAAATAAAATGCGAAAACAAAAGAAAAAAAGGATCCCTTTGTCATTTAAGGACAATTATATAAAATGTAAAATCCAAAAATACTAAACTCAGAGGAGATTCCAATCGGAAAGTCCATAATCACATGGCAAAATCAAATGACAAAACACAGCCAAAAAAACGAATTGACAAGAACATAAGATGGCGTCTGAAAGTTTTGATGTAAATGAAAAATGGTTATTGACACCTTTTTTCTTTAAATGGATTGCAGATGCTGAAATGTCTGGCCTGCTATACTAACAATGCTTGATTTTCTGTTTATAATTCTAAAAACAAAGATGTAATACAAGTATAACATTTACTTAAAATGATCAATTAAACTCATCAAAGATACCAGGATCATTTTTTTTATAACGCCAGACGCGTGTTTCGTCTTAAAAAGACTCATCAGTGTCGCTTGAATAAAAAAATGTTTAAATGGCCAAAATAAAGTACAAAGTTGAAGAGAATTGAGGACCAAAAATTTCTAAAAATTTTGCCAAGGCTAAGGTTATCTATTCCTGAGGTAGGAAAGTCTTTGTTTTTTTCCAAAATTCAAAGTTTTGATAACAGTTTATTTATAATTATGAACATTTCAATGATAACTCAATTCAACACAGAAGTGCTGACTACTGGGCTTGTGATTCCCTCAGGGAAATAAATCTCTACCAGCAGTGACATCGATCCAGTGGTTGCAAAAAAACTCATCAAAGGTACCAGGATCAAAATTTTACATTACACCAGACGCGCGTTTTGTCTAAAAAGACTCATCAGTGACGCTTCAATAAGAAAATGTTTAAATTGCCAAATTAAAGTACAAAGTTGAAGAGCATTAAGGACCAAAAATTTCCAAATACGGATAAGGTTATCTATTCCTGAGATAAGACACGAAAATGAGGTCAAGATCAGATGACCGAATTCAAACAGATATTTACACATAACAATCATTCCATGAATTAAATAAGAGGCTGTCACAACGACAGCAAACCGGATTTATTAACATTTATTTGTGTCCTGGCAATATCACAAGAACCATTACTGATGATTGGTGAAAGTGAAAATCGTCAATATCAAATTTGACCTCCATTTTGTCATCAGTATCAACATATTAAAATTTGAAAAGCTTAGATTGAATGGTTCATGAGAAAATGCAACAACGTGACTGGAAACGCCATTTTACGATCTGTCAAGAACCATAACTCCTGAACGGTAAAAGTCAAAATCGTTATTATTGAACTTGACCTCTATTTTGTAATCAGTAACAACATATTAAAATGTGAAAAGCTTTGGTTGAATGGTTCATGAGAAAATGCACGGACACGACTGGAAACACCATTTTTCAATCTTTCAATAAACATAACTCCTGAACGGTAAAAGTCAAAACCGTCATTATTGAACTTGACCTCCATTTTATCATCAGTAACAACATATTAAAATTTGAGAAGCTTTGGTAGAACAGTTCATGCGTAAATGCACGGACACAACTGGAAACGCCATTTTACAATCTTTCTAGAACCATAACTCCTGAACGGTAAAAGTCAAAATCGCCATTATTGAACTTGACCTCTATTTTGTCATCAGTAACAACATATCAAAATTTTAAAAGCTTTGGTTGAACGGTTCATGAGTTAATGCACGGACAACATTTGATTGCCGCCCGCCCGTCCGACTGCCCGGCAGCCCGACAGCCCGGCCGCCCGCCGTACATCCCCAAATCAATAACCGACATTTTTGTCACAAAAATCCGGCTAATAAAATCGACCAATTGCTTATAGTGTCTAAGAGACAGATTCGACCAAAAAAAACATTGACCATGTTGACAATGACCAATAAATACTTAATGATAATTAGGTCAAGGTAAGATGAACCATGTCAGAGAGACATATCGGCCTTACAATCACTCCAATTACCAGACATACTTGATATTTTACTCATGGTATCGAAGAAGAAGACCTTACCACTGAAATTGAACGCTGTGTGTCGGAATACTTTTCTTATTTTCTTTAAACAATCGGAACTCAGAGTCAGTGTTTAAATCTGATAAAAATTCCATTCACTCGCATAAGTATACATTTCACAAATGTCGTAAAACAGGATGGTCGTGACGTATAGTTTATAGTATGGATATGTTTACACAATTTTGCCTGCTGGGTCGCAAATAGTGTTGCGTTAACCAAATATGTCTATATATATCTGTTTGATTTGCTTACAAACTGTGGTCAATACAACGAAACTATGTAATTGAACACCTGTAGGTTCAGCTAGCTTTAACCAACAATTAACTTTGAAAAATGACTAAACCAAGTAAAAAATGTGACAGCTGTTTTCAAGTCGTTTTGTTAGTTGATAATGTCGAGCATCTGGTTTTGTCAGTTTTTAGAGACATCCGTCAGAAGAAATAGAAGTAATATCGAAATAAAAAAAGAACTAAATTACAGAAATCGCTTAAATTTTACAATAGTTTAGTTTAAGTACAGCTTATTTGAAAAAAAAAATAAGAAAAAAATATAAGTCACCGATGAGTTAAAAAGATCTTTTAATTTTAATGCCAAAAAATGGCATTTTTGCAACAAGGGAGATAATTTTGAGCTTTTCAATGATAAATGCATTTTAAAAATAATCTGTGGTCAAAAAGAATTGATTTGTTTGGTTGATTTTTTCACCATATGATAAAGTAGCAAAAAATGCAGTAATAAATAAAATTTGTAATGAAAAATATTTTTTTAATATTTTGCTGATTTTTTTGTAACCTGCTTAATCAAGGATTTGTTAATTCTTGCTTTAATCCAAAAGTGAAACAATAATAACGTCATCAAACCAAATTGAGTTACATGATCAGTTTATATCAAAATAAGTGTTGGGTGTTAATTGTATAGGGAAAAAAATACAGATATTTTCAATACAATATCCTGTAAATACTACAAAACAATAATCATGAAAAATAATCAAAATGACTAAAACCTAAATGTCTGTTTTAGCATATATTTTTCAATCTCACGTGATTATATGTTAAGCAATAGAAAGACATTGCTTCAAAGAGTTATTGATGAACTTTCACAATACAAATTTGTACATAAGCAACAACAAAAAAAATATACAACTTAACTTAGAAATAGTCAAATCATAGATAAAATCAAATTCTGAAAAAGAATCAGATCAACTTTCAACTCGACAGATTAGACAGTATATTATTTGTGGCAATAAAATTATATAATTTAAAGGCAAATGTGTCATTTTCAAAAACTAATTGTACTTTATTTGTAAATGATTTAATTGTAATAAAAGAAAATTTATCAGAATGTGATTTAGAAAAACTATCTTTCCATCGTAATTAGTTTAAAGTAATGCACTACAACAACCGTCTTAAGAAGAGTTAACTAAAGAAAAAGCAATTAAAACAAAAGTTGCTACAGACTCCGAATTTAAATTTTGAAATATGAAGAAATTTTTTTATTTCCAATGACATTTACAAATCCTCCTAAATAAATATTATGAAAAACCTATAGGATTCAAAAAGGACAAAATACTTAATTTGGAATTTGGAAATTTTCAAATTGAATTGAAATAAAAAAAAAAAAAACACTCTTTATTTTTTTGTGATATAACTTGTTTAAAAAGAACTAGTCAAATATTATTTAAACATCACCTGAGTTTAAGCAATAAATATCGACTCGATAAGTTTTTTTCTGCACATACAGCTACTAAACCCGTAAACAGCAAAACAGGTGTTTTATCCTCATTGTTTTCAACACTTCAAATAACCAAGTTATTAAAGTTATGTGATTGACACCTTGTAATGGGTCCTCCAAAACTCTTAACTGCAGCAAGATGGCAGATGATCAGCAAGAGAGAAGCAGGAATGTCGCTATGACAACCGCACGTATTGTTGGCCATCACCATTCAAATATAAGTCGTTTTGAGAATAAAAATCCGGCAATAAACGATGTTAAAGACCTTCCGAGATCAAGAAGACCCCCTATACCATTTGTTAGGGAAAATCAAGCATAATGAAGGTTGGTCAGAAGGAAACCCATTGCATACAATACAATTCTTAAAAGGAAGTGATGGGCATACAGGAGCCTTTAACAAGAACTGTTCGAGATCGACTCATCGTTACTGGTTATCGTGCAATAAGACCATTTCGGGGACCTTTACTTACGAATAGACACACAGTTGTCCGTTTCCAATGTAGTGTAGAGCTCGCCAAAGTTGGAAATGAGCATCGTGGAGGAAGAATCATTGTTTCAATGGAAATCGGTTCATCTTCCTTGGCCCCTTCGTAGCCCGGATTTAAACCATATCGAGCATATATGGGACACTATTGGACGTAAAGTGCGCGAAAGGACACCCCAGTTCAAACACGTTATGAAATCAACAATGCCCTTCATCAGAAATGGTTACTGCTACCTTAGCAACAAATTAGTCGATTTATGGCAGGAATCAGAAGACGTTAAGAGGCGGTTATCCGTTTGAATGGAGGCTGCGCACAAAGTACAAATTCTTTGGCGTATAACGATAAACCATGATGTGAACAATCATCTTAAGAATAATTTTGAAATGTCTGACATTGCAATGTTCGACTACAGTAAAAGTTGTAAAATGCATTTTTTTTGTACGAAAAACACTTCATTTTGTTATTAAAATTGTGGTTAGATAAAAAAAAAAATTAAATATTTTTTGTTCGTTTAAATTCCAATGTTATCATAAACTATGTTTCAATATTATTTTACAAATATTTTATCATATTCCATTCAAAATAAGCGGCTGAAATTCAAGGTGTTGCAATACTTTTTTCCATGTGTATATATTTAAGACAATAAATTAGAAATACTAAGATGACTAAAATGAACATTTCTGTATTATATTTCCCTATTCAAACAATTACCCTTCTCTTGAAAAATATCTTAAACTCCGTTATATGAAATATGTAAAGTCATTGAATATTATGGACATTATTTTTTTACATGCAAGTTTCTGAAATCATTTTGGGATCACATAAAACCATAACTCGATAAACTTAGAATAAAACATCATATGATATCATTTGGATCACTTTTGTATGGTTACAAGATACATTGTCAAGATAAAAATTATTAGAATTAGGACGTACGAAATTTATATACACATGGTATGAACTTTACTGTCCCTCTGGTATCTTTCGTCCCTCTTCTATTATCAATTTCTCATATGTCAAACATAATTCTATTGTTCTATACAATTTTAGATTTTTTTAAATCTGAGTATAGGAAATTTCAAAAAAAAGAAATTTACACATAGCCTTAAAGCTTTAGGTGGATATAAAAATACATGAGGGTCATATCATAATGGCAGGTCGGCACTGCACCAGTCATTTGTCAGCCTTTTTATAATCAATATTATAGTTTTAAAAGGTGTATGCATTTAAATTAAAGGTTAATTTTAAATATTATAACAATAAGGATATGGGCATTATTATAAATTTAACTATGTACAAAATTTCAATTTTAGAAATACAAAGGCTTTTCTACCTCAGGAATAGATTATCTCAGCTGTATTTGGCAAAACCTTTAGTAATTTCTAGAGTTCAATGCTCTTTAACTTCGTACTTTTATTTGGCCTTTTTAATTTGTTCTATTCGAGCATCACTGGTGAGTCTTTTGTAGACGAAACGCACGTCTGTCGTATATACAAAGTTTCAATCCTGGTATTCATGATGAGTTTATTTATTTCAAACATGTGACTGTCAACAGTAAATATATACAATGATATTAAATCAATTCGTATTCTATTTACTTTTGTTTAAATCTATTACCATGATTTTTTTCATATACCTTTGTAGGCATGCATTTTACACCTACTATTTTTTTTTAAAAGAGATTGAAATATTGTTCAATTCAGTTTTACATTCATTTACAATTTAACACATGTTAAAATTATATCGATTTGTCTGCACTTCTTTATACGTAAGGTAAATAAACATGCTAGAGCTGATCTATAAAATATTTATTATATAACTAACTGTGTCGTCTATTTATAGAAAACCGTTAAACGTAAGTTGTAAAATGGCGGACAACAGCAACATGAAATGCAGTTTTCATAATCAGGATTACAAACTATATTGCAAGGACTGCAAGGACTGTATTTGCTTGGAATGTTTAGATGATGACCTGCATCAAATGCATAGCTTCTGTAAGTTAAAGGATGCCAGAAATGACATACTGAAAGAATTACAAACATTCATAGCTGACAATGGCGAACATAACAGTGAAACAGCTGACCATTTTTCTAAAGCGTTAAAGCGTAAGATGGAAGAATTCAAAGATGCTGAGTTGTTGATAAAGACTCAAGTAATAGATGGCGCGGAAGAAATGATAAAGCATATAAAGGCTTCAAAAGATGAACTCCTTACTTCATTAGAACAACAGTTCTATAAACATAACGAACATATCCAAACTGTTCAAGAAAGTTTGAAAAAAATCTGCTCAGAAGTTGATAATGTAGACCCCGAAACTATTAAGGAGGATCAGGTAGTTAATTTTCTTGTTGAGATGAAAAGGTGTATTTCGACATGTAAAAACTTGCTATCGAAGGATGAAAAGCCGACTTTCATTCAAAATCCAAATTGTACGTTGGGATATTTCACTTCTATTTATGACGACAATACAAATGTCGAGACAAATTGTAAATCTGATAATGTAATCGATATAAACAATAAGCCGCATAAATATAGTGTGACTGTCGAGTCGCAGACAGTTAATAATGATTGTCTTGTCGCAAAAGAACCCGAAGCAAACCAAGAAGAAAGTTCGTCAGATGAAATACTAGATTATCCAATAACCATTAGTTTTGATAACAAAGAAGGAGAGATTGACAAAATTTGTCCAATTTCAGATGAAGATGCATGGGTAATTATCAGCAGACAAATAAGAAAAATAGAAAATCGGGTACTTGAAAGTACAATATACGCAACGGCAGATGATTTTGTAGTGCTCAAGGATGGGTCTGTAGTAGTGCTGAACTGGTATGACAAATTTATAAAAAAACTACTTCTAGACGGAAGAATAGTACCGTTTTCTTGTTTGAATAATACCAACGCTGGAAGTATATGCTTAACGGAGAATTCTTTTTTTATAAACATGTATTACTACGACCATGGAAATTCCCGAAGACATTTCTATAGCATGAACTCTTTTAATTTGGATGGCACCTTTTCATCAACCTGGGATGTGTCAGCTTTCAATCTAAAAGGAACACCGACATTAGCAGTATATATAAATGGGAAAGTAACGTCATTTTGTATTTTATGTAAATATTACGTTCAAAAACTTGAAAGAAAAAATGCGTTATCGACTATACATCTTGTAAGTCCAGGGAAAAAATACAATGATTCTACGAACTTGGCTGATGTTAAATCGTTTCAAGGAAATTTTGGTATGTCACCGAGTGTTGAATTCAAGTGTAATGGAGTCTGTATTGACAAAAACAATACCATTGTAGTTTCTGATACAACATATAGATGTGTTTATGCTTTAGATGAAAACATGAAATTCAAGAAGTTTGTTGTGAGCAACAGTGACTATAACCTTGAATCACCTGGCGCAATTGCAATATACAATGATCATTTGTGGGTAGCAGATGGCAAAAAGATATTGATATTCCGGTACAATGTTGACGAAATAAAAAAAAATGAAATTTGATTTAATATTTTCTTCAATTCATGTTGACATTTGTGTTTTGTTATATTTTGTTGTTCTCGTTCGGATATATTTATCCACTAGTAAATATAATCTTTGACATTCCTACCTTTTGACATGTGACATTTTGATAAATGAAGACAAGTGGTGTTCCAAAGTGATAAACCGATTGAGAGAAAACAAACCCAGGTTACAAACTCAAACTAGTCACTTGGTTCACTTCTGTATGTGGATACAAGATAAAAACAAAACAAATTATCGTCTTCGAATGCACGAAATTAATATCATGCTATTATCATTTTCACATATTTCAAACATTCCTTTGTACCATACAATTTCCGGGTTTTTTTTAATCGGAGTATTTCGGTAAATTAAATTTCAAAGAGATGAAGAAGAAAATTACATAAGTCCTTTTGGCATTGTCAGGATACAATACACCATTAGATTATATGAGTGCAACCATTTTATGAGCATAACATTGTATTCAGAACTAAGAGTGTGGCTTATCCTGATTGGTTGATATGTGCGCACGTTATTTTTCATTATTAGAGACTTCGTGCATTCTGCATTATATCAAAGGCCAAACAAAATATTTTCATTAGCCTTAACGGAAATGAGATTTCTTTTCAACGCTAGGACGAGACACGTATTTAAAAAAGGCAACTGTAGTAAACCGCTGTTCGAAAGGGGTAGGTCCAGTAAGACCCCTTTTTGGCCCCAAAATATAGCAGTTTTACAAAATTGTTAGAATGTAAACTTTTAGTTATTTATTGAACAGTAGAATGATTCTGCTACATAAATATGGGCTGTTTTTGACAACATAATGCATATATATCAGTAACTAGCACCATTAAGTCATGCTAAATTACTGAAATTTTCACAATTCTAGCATTTTAGTTAAATTTTAGACGGGTTTCGTGTGAAACGAAAGTGGCCGCATTCGTGTTCATCCTTAATATTAAAATGTAAGTTGTATTTCATGATGATACATAACATATATAAAGATTGCGGATGAACACGGATGCGGCCACTTTCATTTTTGACGAAAAACATCTGAAAAATGACATGTTTCGGCATATTTGGTAGATTTTTTCATATTTAAACTTGAATCGGTTGAATTGATTCAAATAATATAGACACTTAGGTGTTTAAAAAGTGGTAAAAATCTTTCGTCAGATGAACCTGAAATTTGAGGCCAAAATCGATCCTTACCAGACCTACTCTTTTATATTTCGATAGAGAGAAAAACAAATCCAGGTTACAAACTAAAACTCAGCGAAACGTATCAAATATAAGAGATCTACGACACAACAGAAACACAACACCAAAATGTAACACACACAGAAACAAACTATAATGTAACAATGGCCATTTTCCTGACTTGGTACAGGGCATTGCATTTTATGAAAAAAATGTGGGTTGAACCTGGTTTTGTGGCATGCCAAACCTCCCGCTTTAATGGCAATGTTAACAATATCATTAAAATGACAAAATTGCACGACAGGGCTACAATAAATAAATGGGAGAAACTATAGGAAAGAGGAACTAATGCACTTGTGTATTGTAAGTGCAAAATTAATAGGCATGGGAGATAAGTACAAAATACGCTAAGAAAAGCAACGCGAACCTGTATTTTTTGGACCAACTTTTCTGTAATTTTAGCAAGGTTTCGTTAAAAACATCAGCTTTCTAAAGTCATTATCTCAAAAAATTCTATCATTGTCGCATATGGGAAAATTAATTGTTTTTTTAATCGATAATTGGATATAAAAATACATGAGGTTCATATCATAATGGTTGGTTACTACACGAGCCATATGTCAGCTTTTTTTTATAATAGATATTATAGTTTTGAAAGGTATATGCATTTGCAAAAGCGGTTAATTTAAAGTATTAGAAAAATAATTAGATGGTCATAATTATAAATTTAGTGTTTACAAAACTTATATTTTTAAATACTAAGACGTTTCTACCTCAGGAATATATTACCTTAAGCTGGATTGAGAAAAACTTTTGGTAATTTTTGGAGTTAAATGCTCCTCAACTTCGTACTTTTAATTGGGCTTTTTAACTTATTTCTATTTGAGCATCACTGATGAATCTTTTGTAGAAGAAACGCGCATCTGTCTGAACTGCAAAGTTTCAATCCTGTATTTATGATGAGTTTATTTATTTTCAATAGGTGACTGTCAACAGTAAATATACAATGATATTAGATCAAGTCTAATTCTATTTGATTTTTGATTTTTAAAAATCTATTGCTGTGATTTTCTTTCATAATTTTCATAAAATATTGTTCAATATTCAGTTTTACATTTATTTACAATTTAAAACATGTTAAACTTTAAGTTATATCGATTTGTCTGCACTTCTTTTCACGTAAAGTAAATAAACATAATAAAGCTAATGTATAAAATGTAGGTTTTATATTCATTATATAACTGACTGTGTCGTCTATTTATAGAAAACCTTTAAACGTATTTAAAGTTGTAAAATGGCGGATAACAGCAGCAATATAAAATGCAGTTTTCATAATCAGGATTACAGATTGTACTGCAAGGAATGCAAGGATTGTATTTGCATGGAATGTTTAGATGATGACCTGCATCACATGCATAACTTCTGTAGGTTAAAAGATGCCAAACATGACATACTGAAAGAATTACAAACATTCATAGCGGACAATGGCGAACATCACAGTGAAACAGCTCACCATTTTTTCTGAAGCGTTGAAACTTAAGATGGAAGAATTTAAGGATGATGAACTGTTGATAAAGACTCAAGTAATAGATGGCGAGGAAGAAATGATACGGCATATAAAGTCTTCAAAAGATGAATTAACTCCTTACTACATTAGAAAACAGTTTCATAAATATAATGAAAATATCAAAACTTTCAAAACAGTTTGAAATCAATCTGTGCAAACATTGGTAATGTAAACCCCGACAACATTAAAGATGATCAGGTAGTTAACCTACTCGTTGAGATGAAAAGATGTAATTCTACATGTTAACATTTGTTATCGGAGGATGAAAACCCAACGTTTATTCAGAATCAAATTTGTGCTGTGGGATACTTCACTAATATTCCTAAAGACAATAATGATGCCGAGACAATTTTTAAATCTGGTGACGGAAACGATATAAACAATCCAGTAAACAATAAGCCAAATAAATGTGGTGTGAGTGTCGAAGTACAAACAGATTATGAAGATAATTTTGTGGAAAACAAACATGAGGCAAACGAAGAAGAAAATTCGTCAGATATAACATTTGTAATGCAGGAGGATTATCCAATAACCATTAGTTTCGATAAGACAGAAGGAAAGATTGACAAAATTTTACCAATATCTGATCAAGATGCTTGGGTAATCATCAGCAGACAACTGAGAAAAATAAAAAATCGGGTGCTTGAGAGTAAAAAATACGTAATGGCAGATGACTTTGTAGTACTCAAGGATGGGTCTATAGTAGTACTTTTTAAGAATGATAACTGGATTAGGAAACTACTTCTAAACGGAAGAGTTGTACCGTTTTCCTGTATGAATAATTGCACTGTTGGTAGTCTATTTTAGTTTTTATAAACATGTATAAGGACGACATTAAAAATTCCCGAAGAGTCTTCAGTAACATGAATTCTTTTAGTTTTGATGGCATTTTATCATCAACCAAGATTTTGTTTCCTTTTACTCTAATAGGAACACCAAAATCTACTGTGTATATGAATGATAAAGTAAAGACATTTTGTATTTTAGGTACATATTTTGTTGGATTAAATACATTATCGAAAATATATCTTGTTTGTCTAAAGGAAAAAGACAATAAATCGACTAATTGGGCTGATGTAAAATCTTTTCAAGGATCATTTGGTATGTCGCCGAGTAATCATTTCAAGTGTAATGGCGTTTGTTTTGATAAAAACAATAATATTGTAGTTTCTGATACAACTTATAGACGTGTTTATACTTTAGATAAACAAATGCAATTCAAAAAGTTCGTTTTGAGCAATACTGACTATGATCTTGAATCACCCGGTGCTATTGCGATATACGATGATCATTTGTGGGAAGCAGATGACAAAAAAGATATTATAGTGTGTGATAACATTGTGTGAGGGAATTCGACGTTTGCTGTACCACTGTTCACTCCAGTGCAATTTATGACAATACCACTGCATCAATCAGATTATTTTTTTGCAGTGTTTTAAGAAATGATTTTGCTTTGTTGTCGCGTATTAGTTGAGAAACATTCAATGTTTTAAAAAGGCGAATTTTATGTATAGTGTCAATGATTATGTTGACTTTTGAATGCCAAACTTTCTACAGCCTTAAATACGCTAATGAAAGATCCAAAAACTATATCAATACATAATGACATGTTTATGAAATTATAACAAATCTATTGGTTAACAAATTTTTATTCGTTATTGCAAAATAATGAACTTAAAATATCTGACATTTTCTCCCTACCCAATTTACCCCTATACATTTTTATGATGTGGACTGGTCTTTGTTATTGAATCGTAGGCAATTTGATTGGATTGAATTGTTTTTAGTTTACCTTCAAACTTGTTTTTGCTTTTCAAACATGACTATTGATTAATTAAAACGTGCATGAATGTGTACGGTAACTAAAATGACCTTCAGACTGGACACTGGACGAGTCAATATTATGTTTTATCGATGAAAGTTAAGGTATGAAAGGTAAGAATTGCCAATTATTCTATTTTCACAAAATTTGCGGAATATACAGTTGTAAGGTTATTTTTTAAAGCCTATTGTGGAGATTAAAGAGAAAGTTTACAAATAATACGTTTTGTTACATTAAACAAGTCATTTTCGCAAGAGAAATGCCGAAATATATTTTACGCACGACTACGGCAGGTAAAATTATTATTTATCATAATAAAAAAAGCATTTTTCAGTCTCATTGGAATATGTTCATTACAATTAATCCCAAACTTAAGAAGTAAGTAACTACAGTCAAAATATATCCGATCTGCTTGTTTCTGCACATCAAAAGTCAATACGATCGTTTTAAAGTCAATTTCGTCTACCTCACACAATCTTGTTAGGCACTATAATATTCAGATATAATGTGGACGAAATAAAAGCATATTATTAAACATATGAGTTGAATCAATTTTCTTGTTCCGTTCAAATTGGTATTGGTGTACTATTTTAGGTCCCATTTGGTTATAAAGATCCACTTGCATTCCTCATTTTTTTTGCATTCTTAGCCTGTGATTAAGGTTTACTGAAACAAACACAGCAACTCTGGCGCTTTTAACTGAAATCGATATCACTATTCCCTCTATATATAAGAGTCATTGCCAATGACATACTTTATCCTGAAATTATATACTCGAGTGTAAGAGTTTTTTTTGGACAGCCATTATAATTGAAAATATTGGACTAGCGGAAAAAAGTAAAAATGCGTGTATTGTTAATAGTTTAACTCTAGAACGGGTGGTGTGACACTCAGATGTGACACCACCAAAATTCAACCTTGATCTGTATTCTATGGAAATAAATATTGTGTATAAGTTACAACGCATTTGGTTGGGGAAAACTGAAGGTAGAGAACGGTAACGAAAAAATCAGCATCTATTTTCTATTTGTTAAGGGCCATAAGTCTAGAACGGATAAAAATTTAAATCACAAAAATACTTAGAGGCAAATTCAAACAGGAAAGTCTCTTATCGAATGGCAAAACCAACTGCTCAAACACATCAAACGAAAGAATAACAACTGTCATATTCCTGAAATGATACAGACATTTTCTTATGTAGAAAATGGTGGATTAAACCTGTTTTTGTTTCATGCTTGAATATATTCATTTAATATTTGGTGTGTTTCTGGTTTTATAGCTAGCTTAAACTCTCACTTGTAATAAAGTCGAATGTAATTCAATTACATTGACAACGATGTGTGAAGAAAACAAACAGACATACTATGTATAAATGTCATACATAGGGGTACCACAGTCAACATTTTGTTATCATCTTAGTCACTATAAAAACAAACACATATATAAACAAACATTTACCATAGCAAAATAACACAATGCCGGGATGTATTAGTACAGATCCACGTCATATGTATCACAGAAACACATGAAAGGTTATAGACAAAGCATTTTAGCAAAAATGAAAGATAATAATAAAAACATTATAATAGAACAATGACGGGATGCATAAGTAAAGAATCACATCATTGTTACAAAGAAGCATATAGACAAGAATACAAACATTATTAAGTTGATACGGAATATTTATCAACAAGGTCTTGGTACCTTCCCATGAACTTTTATTTAGAAAAAGAACAAGACGTTATTTGACATACCCCTGGTTTGTCAACTCTCTGCTCAGATACAAGTGATATTTAAAAAAAAATCTGAGTAGGAGCTGTAGGTGTTCCCCTTACTCTTATTATCGAATATGGGGTTACCATTTATTAAGAATTAGCGGTTATACTGAAGTATTATCAATCTTTGTTTTTATGTATTTCAATTTTTTTAGCATCGTTTAAAAGAGAGACGAAAGATACCAAAGGGACATTCAAACTCAGAAATCTAAAACAAACTGATAACGCAATGGCTAAAAATGAAAAAGACAAACAGAAAAACCATAGTACACATTAAACAACTTAGAAAACTAAAGAATAAACACCACGAACCCCACCAAAAACTAGGGTGATCTCAGGTGCTCCGGAAGGGTAAGCAGATCCTGCTCCACATGTTGCACCCGTCGTGTTGCTTATGTGATTACAAATCCGGTAAAAAGTCTAATTCGGTAGGTCACATTCATGAAAGGGAAGTGGATTGTAGTTACGACGTAAGGAACATATCCAATATCATTTGTGAAACGGTTATTCCATAACGGTCAACCAACTCGTGATGGCGTCCGTAAAATTTACGAAGGGATGATTTCAACTTCACCATTTGGAACTCTTGGTTTAATAGCTTCCTTGTGAGCAGTAACCCTCTATCTTGCTTTTATAATTTAAATCTTATTCCAGATTATTGTGTCAGTTTCCAGTTGTCTTTTCCTTTTTGCCTTATTCAAGATACCTTACCAGGATTGAGTTTCGGTTTATTTTGTTGTGTATTTTTCAATCTACAGAAATGTTTATTGTTTCTTACAGTGACTGATATTTTGTGTTGTAGCTGTAACATTGCTATTCAACCATCATATCTGGTTTATTGTGCAGCCATTCCTTAAATCTAACGTTTGTTTAACATTTCACTCTTCCCACTCTACATTGTTAAGTTGTCATACCTTTTTTCGTTTTTAAGTAGATATAGGAAGATGTGTATATGGTCAGATTTTATTTTCTCATGTACTAGTGTTTCACAACTGATACAATTAGGTTGGAAGCTTAAGTTCATCAGTGTCAATTATGAAATCCTTCCTTTTAGTTGGTCATTATTTTCACAAATCATTCTTACTTTCACCAAAAAATTGCCATGTCTCTAATTTTCCTCAATTCCTGACTCTTTGCGTTTGAATCTCCTGCTATTATTACTAGTACACTGTTTTATATATCTTTTAATTTTCAGCATAGTTTTTCTTTATGGTTATATCTTTAAGGTGGTAAATATAGACACACAAGAGAAAACGTTATAACTTTGTCTGTTGCAATAATGATGGCCAAGGATTCATATTTCAGGCTGTTTTAAATTATTCTTGTTCTGTGGTCACTTACTTCAGTTGTATAACCGTTCACAGCTTGCAGCTACTCCTTGCTGTTATAATCTTAGTTTATCAAAGATCTTCAGATGTCAAAATTTAAGTTTCTTATTTTCATCTTGAGAACTTTAATACTATATGGATCCTTGTATGCTGTATTTATTGATTTGTCTTTCATGAAGTGGAACCCAACTGCAGTCGACTCTAAGGAGCTGTCAAACAAAATAGGTTGTTGCACTACTCGTTTACACAATTAGTACATGTTTACTTGTGTGATCCTAGCAATATGACCGAGTCTATTTTCTGGCTTAAACGTATCTCTAGTGTCTGTGGTGTTGATTCAGATTTCAAATTCTTATAAGATTCTAGGTTAACACTACTTTATCACCTTGCACTTTGAGGACTTGACTGTGGTTTCTACAGCAGCTGGATAAAATTACTGATCAGTTGAACAGTAAGGTTTGATAAAGAAGATTGCAACTTAGTCAGACATTTAAATGAATTGCAATAGATTTAGAGCAACACCTCAGTCAAGTCACAGTAAATCACTATTGAACTCAAGTAATAAGAGATAGTGTATTTTGTCAAATAAGTAGCACAAGAGGTTTTACTTCATATTTTTTTATTTTTCAACAAGGATCATTGACACAGGAATATCAGCACTTTTATCTTAACATCAACAAAAATACAAATATAACAGTAAAATGTAACATACATCTTAAAAAATCACACATTACCACATAATGCACCAAAACACAAATGCAAATTTCTGATCTCATGACTAATGTCTGCTTCACTTTAGTTGTCAATAATCTGATTGTATGAGAATATTACAGTAACCTTAAATCATCCAGTAAAGCATGTACGGCTTGAAAATAAATGCCTTGCTTCCACAAGCAAAGAGGAAGTTTTGTCTTTGAACAATAAATATGTTTCTTTTGACTACATAGGACTGATTAAATTTTCTTTCAATTTATGATATCCCTTATCACTTTTATTCTTTAAAAATTATATCACTTTACCAACAACTATAACTTGCTTACTTTTCAATTTAATGTTTTGACTGCATATACATGGTGAAGATACTAAATGCTAATTACAGTGATCCAGTATTGATTTCAGTCTGATTATAGTCTTTTTTTATAATTTTTACATGATGATTGATAAAGTTTTTTATAATTCAAAATTTTAAATAATTACTTATTCTATGTTTTGCTTTAAACTTGTTATAACAACTGTCATACAGGTGGGAGGTTTAGCTAGCTATTTGGCCAGGTTTTACCCACCATTTTCTTTGGAAATGCATGTACCAAGTAAGGAATATGACAGTTGTCTGTTAAAAGTTCTGTTGATTGAAAACTTTAGATTTTGTCACTTTTCATGGACTTCCCCTATTAGAATTTGTCTTGAAGTTCCGTATTTTTTGTTATACTTTTATATTCATCACCATAGCTATGTGTCATACATCAATCCTTGGTAATAATTATTTTTTGTCCTTCAGTTTACCATTCCCTTCAACTCAATACATTCTTGCAAGTTGTATTGTATTCTGTCCTTTCAATTTGTTTTTACATGTTTTTTTTATATTTCCTTAAATAAGTAAACATTATATCGACAGTCTATTAAAACTTATTTACACATTGTATTATAGTACAGGGTATATCAATTGTATAGGAAGATCTAATTTAACAGAAACTCTAAATTCTAATAATTAATAAGTATTTATGCATACAAAGGATTCCTTCAAGTCCTATGCTTTATTAACTTAACACTCAAATCGACTTGCATAATTAAGTAGAATGTTTTATAATGCTGAGATCAGTACATATGCCTTCCATCTATTGATGTATGTATTATAAATATATGCCTTATGTATGAAGTTGTCTGGTCCCTTTCCATGAAAAGTTAGGACTGGATTCTAATTGCTGAAAAGACAGATACCTAGATCTTTGTTTTGAAAATCACAAGTCAGAGAGTGACCTAATTTTTTGTCATTTGTTTTGTATTTTAATGAAGTTGCTATGTATTATAATTTCATACCTTATTTACTTTATACGAAAATGAAGTTTGCCTTTAATTGCATTAATACAAGCAGAAAAAGGAATGCCATGACTAACTTTCATTCATGTCATATATGTTTCTTGCAAAGTTAAAATATACTGTGGAGGATACATAAACAAGTTTGCATATACCATCTGCCTTAATTACAATATATGCACACATATATATTTTATGTTAAATATTTATATCTATAACTAAAACATCTTTGGTTCACAGAACCTGCTCAATGCATATACATTGGTATCTACAAATTCTTCGACAGACTATATTGCTATACAAAATGCATTAAAAAAATCCATTTAAAAATATACATAACATTAAAAGGTAAATGCATATTTATCTATTTACTTCAACACCATGTCTCAAACTTACATGCATTTGAGCATTCAATTCTCTTTTCATACACAAAATAGCTTCAATGTCATTTCATACCACTAAATATGTGTTCTCACTGATGCCCTTTCACATTAGGGTACCCATGAATGCTATGACTTTATTAAACATTTGAGATGACACCACTTCTTTCACACCAGAAAGGATAGATATTTGAACATTTTTAGATGTTGAAACCATATTCACTTCAATTAAGTCATCTGCAGCAAAGGTATCATATGAACAACAATTATTCCGCCAGCAAGCAATCAGTCTTGATGATATTTCTAATTTATTGTTTTTTGCTGGAAAGGTAGGAATGCAATGATCATCTTTTAATACTCCTGGCTGTATGGTCACATTTATGCCACTTAAATTGGTTGAAAATAGACATTGTTAATGACACGAAGCCAGATATATCAATTCCTACTGGATAAATAGAAGTGACTTTTGCATTCTCAAGACAAGATAGCTAAGCTAAGATGGGAATCAATTGCTTTCCAAAATGAATGGGATATAACAGTAGTTGTTCATATAATGTTTTGTCATAAATTTGTTTGACTTCAGTATATATGCACCAAATATTTCATGTTTTGTTAAATATGTCATGATGATATACTAAATGTAAGCAATGCATATAATATAAATCAATAAGTTAATGTAGGGTTTGTCCATGATTATAACATGTTTTTTAAATCACTAATTAAAATTGGAAAAAATATAATTGTAAACATTTAAACAAATTGCTGGCATTGAGGATTAGAATGTAAAATATCATTATGATGATAATGATGGATGTTAAAAACATTTAGCTATAAACCTGTCAATAACATCCAGGGCAAGGATATGACTAGTGATGTGATTATGATCTGGAGCTACATTCTGAGATGACCAATATACTAACATGGTAAAAGTTCTAAGTCCCTCATGCAGACACATATTTATAATAACGAGACAATATGTCTCAATACTACAGACAAATACTGTCTTCCGAGCAGAAAAATAGCAAATAAGGTTATACACTTCACACCAATCAGACATAATTTTCTGATAATTAGACAAACAAACTTTTCTCCCACTCCAAATTCTGCTTGCTTAGCTAACTAGCAGAACATACTGAGCCTTGATTAAGTGTGGGATTGAACACATGGCCAATAATAAGTAATGAAACATTGGTTCAACTTTGATTATATGGTATAACATTTATATAACGGGACTTGCCTTTTAAAATCACATCAAATACTCATAAACTATTATACATAATAAATACATATAAACATACATGTACATCATCTACACAAGAGAAATGATTCTTAATGGGACACATTCATGCTTATATTGAGCAAATTAATATGTAATATACCACAAGTTAATATTGTGTGAATAAACATAATAAAATCTAAGTATTACTTCTATGAGAAAAATATTAAAACTTCTGAGTTTGGTACAATGCATTATACATGTGACTGTTTCTGTTGTTTAGCTGTCCACAATGGTGCTGCCATTGCCTGAGGAACTCTTTCTACTGAGATACATTCATCAAAACTTTCTGAAGCACGATAATATTGTAACAATTCCTGGATAGCCTGTTCTTCAATCTGTAAACATATAAATTAATCTTCATTGACATATTCAATGGAGTAGCTGCAAAAAGGTCAAAATTCATGGAAAGAAAATTGAATACCTACTTATGTGATAGTAGTTATCAAAGGTACCAGGATTATAATTTAATATGCCAGACATGCTTTTCATGTACACAAGACTCATCAGTGACGCTCAGACCAGGTAGGTAAGATACAGAAAATTAATGAATACATTCAATCAAATCAAATTACCTCATGATGCACTGGTATTAAAGAGATAATAGTAACTGCAATTACGATTATCCCAATATGGCGACGGCAGATATAGGTAAAATCTTTACAGTCAATTTACTTAAATGTAGCATGTTTTTGTCACTAGTTACTCAGCTGCAAGGTTTTTCTATACCATAACATCATAATTGAATCGTAACGGTGCCCTGGAATTGTGATTGTGATTCGGGATGATAATCGTAACTCTCTGTAATTTTTCTTGTTTGCTAATCGTTATTTCTTGATCAGATAATAGTAACTGAAAAATTAAATGTGTCTTTCAGCATTTCAATGGTATTGTGTGAATTAAATTGCAAATGTACAGTTAATGGATGACATTAACAGAAAATAAAAAAAATGAAGAAACTTACGGGTTAATATTTAAGGCAAATTTATTTATATATCTCTCGATTTATTGGCGTTTTTTTTAATTTTTTTACAAAACCGTGATTTCTTTTCCCAGCCACTTTAAAAAAAATGTTTTTGATCTTTACAAGTATTTTTTTGTGCAGTCATTACATGGAATTAGATTAAACATTTTTTAAGCAAAGAAACATAATATAATTAGAGGGACTAATAAGCTATGGATTCCTGGCATTTTCCTAGACACCCTATTCAACATTCATGCTCAATGTTTGCAAGAGATATAAACATAAGGGTCTTACAAAAGAAATGATGTTTTAATAACGTCACTTTAATTGTTGACAAAAAGAGCACCTCAGATAGACCAGAGTGATACCGTATTTTTGTTTAATGTCCACTTCGAAACGGTTCAAATCTCCTTCAGTATCTGGTTCTAAAATTATGAAACAAAATGAGTGTACAGCTTAATACGTGTTTTGATGAATATAATCTTTCTTGTTACTATTGCAATATGGAGATTTTGGGAAAAAAACCATGTAAATATGTCTACTACAAAACGGTCACCTACGAAACAAGTATTGGAGATTTTTATTTTTCAATTCTATTCGCGCAAAACAAATAGCAAGGGTTAGTTTAATGTTATTTTCAGTATGTTATCAACATAGTATAGGGTTGATGTCAACTACGAAACTCATGAAAATGTCCACTACGTAACATAAGTTGTACGTTTATATGTGAAGTACTGTCTAATATTTATCCATAAAAAATGGTTCTCACATTCAGAAAAAAATGAGATCTTTCTAGTTTATAAAGTAAAACAAACTAGAATGTCTATAGGAGACATTAAAATGCAATAAGATGTGCGTTTAAAAGCAGTTTCGTAGTGGACAAATGTCCCCTGCGAAACAGTACATACATTTGGAAAATGATATCATTTTAAAGAGTATTTAAGATTGCACTTTTTACTTTTATTTACAAACAGGTCTACAATTAAGGTATTCAAAATAACTCTAGAAATAAAAAAATTGACAAGTTGATTTTTATTTTTTTTAGGTCTGAAATTCACACTTTTATTGAAAAATGCCCTTAAAACAGACAACAATATGTATTACCTTTTAATGTATACATGTTGAAGGTCGTACATTAACCTATAATGGTTTACTTTTTTGAAATTGTTATTTGGATGGAGAGCTGTCTCATTAGTACTCACACCGCATCTTCCTATATCTATGTACCTGTTCAATAAATTGACAATGAAGCAGCTGTCGGGTCAGGTATTGTGGTAATTGTAGATATTCTAATTGTTTTCAAAGTTTCAATGTTATGTGCGCGTTTAAGGTGGATTTTTTTGGGGAGAAAATGGAGGGAGAGGGGGGGGGGGGGGGCGGTAGCAATATCCCATATCCCAAAAGTACAAAACTGTTGTTCTTAATTTCTCGTTAAACTCTCTCTGCATTAAATGATTTAAAACAATAATTATTATATGTTTTTATTCAGGATAAATCAATGTTCTTTAACAGTCTTAGGGCCAACTGAAGGACGCCTCCGGGTGCGGGAATTTCTCGCGACATTGAAGACCTATTGGTGACCTTCTGTTGTTGTTTTTTGTATGGTCATGTTGTTGTCTCTGTGATACATTCCCCATTTCCATACTCAATTTTATTAATCACAAATCTGATGTAGGGTGACACATGCGTTTCCCCAGACAATTATTGCCATACTGGTATATCATCACTTCCTATAAAATTGCCTCATTGCTCATTCCCATATTTTGTGACATTCCTAGTTCTTGGGAGTTTTCTGTATTTTAACATAGTTCGTGTTTTTCCCATATCCAAATTCCTTAAAGCTTGTACATCCTTCCAATTTTATGATATAATAATATGTAGCTGTTACCATTAGAACCATTAATAATATATCCACACAAAGATATGTCATAAGATTTTGAAACGTGATTAATTCATCACCATAATTTCATCATGTGCTATCAGATATACGTTTTTAGTGTCAATATCAATAAAACACTATCCAGTTACGATTATCTTCGCATTTTTTAATACCATAATTACGATTATCTATTCATCCGAGTTTCAATTATCATCCCTAATTTTTCAACCGCAATTTTCAAAGCGCTTAGACAATCCCAGTGCACCGTTACGATTCAAATATGATGCAATGGTATAGAAAAACCTTGCAGCTGAGTAACTAGTGACAAAAACATGCTACATTTGAGTAAAATGACTGTAAAGATTTTACCTATATCTGCCGTCGCCATATTGGGATAATCGTAACTGCAGTTACTATTATCTCTTTAATACCAGTGATGATGACAGTACTAAGTCACAAAAGCTATCTGGATAGGCAGTAGGTTTGTCTTGCATTTTTCCTTATATAAGATTTTTTGTGAAATGATCCTCTGTTCTATTAGTTCTTCTCACGTCTCTTAATACCAAACATAAAATCTCTATCCATCATTTTTTGAAAATGCAGAAACCAAAAAAAATTAAAATAATTTCATTGCCCCTACAAGTGTTAAGTTTGGGTCATCTAGGAACTAGGATATATGACTATTTTACTCTCTGTAAAGTTTTAAATTATTTGGCAATAAAAATATTACCTGTATCATTCCTAGTGGCTTATTTGTTGTACGTGCAAGTGTCTCATGCTTCTGAATTTCGTCTTTAACAATTTCTGTAAAGCTAAACGATTTGCCTGATGCTGCCTCTTGTCTCTGTTGCCATGGATTCACAGCTTCTGTAGGACTTTTGGGGCTCTCAAGGGGAGTTTCTGATACAGATTCCTTTCTCTGATGTACTGCACTTGTAGGTAGGCCCCAACTAAAAACATATTTCATGTGTAAAGAGTAAATATGTTAACAAACATTTTACATAACTGTAAACCAACTTATTTTCATGGATACTTTATTTTGCGTTTCATCTTTGCTAGTCTATTTTGCATCTATACAAATTTGCGATTTTCAAATCGACTTTAAGAAGTGTAATAAAAAACTAGATGTGTCAAAGCGACACAAATGGCCCTGTCTCCAAAGTTAAAACATCTGCAATTTCAATAACACATATGGACACAAACATGATGGTTGTCTCACATATCAAAAATCAGATCAAAATCTGGATGTGTATAGAAAAAAAGTCTGTATAACTGTGATTTTCAACAATTTTTCAAAGTCTAAAGCCCATAATTTCGGCAAAAAAGAGCTGAGCGGTTCTAAAATATAAACTTGATTTGTAACTCATCTTGGTTAACTCACTTGCCAAAAATCATCCCAATATCTGAAAGCGTTTAGAAAAAAACTCTGTATAATGGATTGTTGTGGTCATACAGTGGAATGATGGAATTACAGACAAGGGTAAAACTATATGGCACCGACAACTTCATTACGGGCCCATAAAAATCCAAGTTTAACATATTCTCTACGATTTATATTCTCATTATATTTCTACTGGCAAAGTAAGCAAAAATAACTTTTTACTGGTTTATAGTATATATTTCTTTATCTAATAAAAAATCTAATCTCCAATTCACCACTTTTCTTGAGTTGAAACTTTGCTCAGTGCTTGGTGCACAAAAATCATGCTCAAAACATGAAATCCTGCATTTTGATTGGTTGATTTTGGAGTATGAGTACAAAAAACTATGAATTTAGCATATTATTTGAAACTGTCCTATAATGCCCCTTTTAAACCCTATTCATCAATTTTGAAACCATTCTCTGTACTGTACCCATTGCTTGTAATTATTTCAAAAGTAGGTTAATAATATTAAAGCTTATATAGATCTAGGACTATAGGGTTTTATTACAATATTATAAGAAAAATGTCTACATCAATAAGATGAGTGAAACATAAAACATTATCATGCTCATGAAGTTATTTGTGGACAGACTTTTACAGCCCATTTATGGAATCGTTTTTCTCATGATTGAAGGCCATTGCTCACATCCATTTTATTTAAACATTGGTGGATAGTTGTCTCATTGGCAATCATACCACATCTCCTTTTTTTATATTAAGACTTGGTTTAAAAAAAAAACCATCATAACCTTAGAAGTATAATTATATTCAGAAATACCAGTTCAATTTCTTCAATGTTCAATTGAAAGTAACAAATACCAAGTGTGTTTTGGATGATTAATTTTGAAAATTTATGAGACAGACTTTTGATGTACAAAAGCTGAAAATAAATGGTCACACAGACTCTTTCACACAGTTGAACTCCAAAACAAAAACATTTCCAAAATGTACCTGAATAAATTAGACGCTGACTTTGTTGTAGTTGCAACCTGGGCTTTAAGCACAGGAATACTCTTAGAAGACTTTGATGAAGTTACAAGTAGATCTTTAGGTACATGAGAATTTTTAGTATTTTCTGCAGCTTTTTTATTCCTAGATCCTTTGTCATTCAAGTTTTGAGCACTTTGTCCTGACTTCTGCTGTGCATTCTGATTGAGGTTCTCTGCACGTTGTCCAGACTTTTTTGGGGGACTTTGTTGGACGTTTTGAGCACTTTTTCCTGACTTTTGCTGTGCATTCTGATTGAGGTTCTCTGTATGATGTCCAGACTTTTTTGGGGGACTTTGTTGGACGTTTTGAGCACTTTGTCCTGACTTCTGTTGTGTATTCTGACTCTTTTTATCCTCAACCATTAAATCTCTAAATGACTTTGCTACTTTACCAACATCACCCCTAAAAAAACAATGTAAATACAAAATGAGTTATTTAAAAAAAAAAAAAAAAAAACCCTAGATATGGAGTAATATATTTAATATCAGGTCAGTCATAAACAGGAGCACAGACATACATTCTTTTTAAACCATAACAAACTGTTCAATTTGAATGCATAACAACCACTGAAGACACTTTGAAATACCATCAACTGCTAGATGTCTAAAGTTAAAACAATCAAGCTTCAATGAAAGTTCATTTATTTGTAAAGAACTAGTTCTAAGAGATCATGTGGTAAATCAGAAAGATGAATATGAAATGCATGGAGAAGCAAAATAACATTGATATCTTCTATAAAAATATGTACACTTTTCAAAATTCCTGGAACCAATAGTTTATCCACAACCTGAATGTCTTTTCTGGAAAGAATTTATTAACTGACATACCATGGACAAGCTGTTTTGACCTGCTCTGATTCTTCAATGGTATCTTCTGTCTTCGTGCTTTGTCCTTTCTGTACAGGAGCTGATTTAGCTTGTTGTTTCTTTACATCCTTCCAGGAGAATCTCTTCTGGGACGGACTACAATGATATGGAAAAATTAAATATGAAAAGATAAAAAGAAAAAAAAATCTTTTGTTTGTTATGTTTAACGCAATCATGTTTAAAATATTTGTTAACGTTATTGTAGTGTTTTCTTTAGAAATTGACGAAATAATTGTGTTAGACTATCAAAAGCATGTAGTAATTGACCAACTCTATCCATCTTAGAGGTTAATACAAGTTCCTTTTTTTCTTACATGACCATTATCATTTTACCAAATATGTGATATACTTCATAAGTCTGTTCAATAAGATATTCCAATATTCCCAAACCAGATGGTCAACCTGATATAAATTGACTTCATTTCTAAAATAAGGAATGGCTTTAAAGTTTCATTTGTCTATTGTAAAGTTTAATAATAGTTCTTACCTTGTAGATTTTGTATGATCTTTATCTTCTTCTTCCATGATCTGTCTCAAGTCTGTACCTTGGACTTTTGTTTCAGTGAATGATTGTGGAGATTTAGGCCACATAGGTCCAGGAGATGGACTTAATGGAGTTGGACCCCATTTAGATCCTCCTGGAGGTACTGTGATAGACACAGGAGAAGACTTGTCTTTGATTGTTCTGTCTTCCAATGGTATATCCTAAAACAATAAGACAACATTTAGAACTTTTGTATATCAGCAAATTTTCTCATTAACAGATGGATTAAGAAACTGACAACTAATGTGTCTTTGGTGATTGTTTGAAGTTAAGGACTTGCTTTAACATTGGACTTTTCCATTAAAGTATTTGCGTTTGTATTATTATTGTTATATCCGTTTGTTTACAGAAATTTAAATTAACAAAGCCATGAATGACCTCTGTGGAGGAGAGTTGTCACATTGTCAATTAAACAGCATATTCTTATTTAATTCTCAATTATACTAAAAATTGTATGAATAAATGTATACCTTAAATATAGGTTCTGTTGGACTAGATACTGTGTCTACCTCTGTTATTTCATCATCAGATTTGACACTGATATCAGAACTTATAGAAATCTGTCGCTGTCTCAGAGAACCAGACTTATCTACATCCTCTGACATACTCTTATTTCTACTCCTCCTCTTCTTAGATTTACTCTTCCTGGTAGGGGTCTCAAAGCTGTCTTCCATCTTAGGGCCCTGTGCTATTTCCTCTAAGTATGCTTTATCAGGGCCTTCATCCCAAGGGGTGATAATTCTCCTACACATAACGGGCACCTGTTCTCTGTAGTAGGACATCAGGTCTCCAATTACTTCATCGCTCAGGATATCTAAATACCTGAAATTGAATACGATTTGTGAAATCAAATCAGATACATTGATATTTTTGGATGTAGAAAACTTGATCATTTAAAACATTAACGAAAACTGATGAATTAACATGATGACAAACTCGTAACAATGTAATAAGTGACCTGATGAGTTATATTTTTATCACCAAATTTTTGCTAAAACGGGTACCCCAAGGAAAATCCTGTTTTCAATGAAGGTCTCAAAGCTTAATAATATATGATCTAAGATAGTTACAAACCTTCCTTCCATTAATGCAGCTAGATTGATATGTATATACTGTTGACATGTAGACTTGAGTTGTGTAGCATTGTACAGACTGGAAAACTCAAGTAATTCTCCTACATTCTTAAAAGTCACTGAAAAAAAAGATTTACCTTCATCAAATTACTGATATTTTAATAGTCAACAGTTCCATATAATTCTGTTTTGCTTAGCACACGCTAACTCAATGTTCAAAATGTTTAATTTTGAAAGCATTGCTGCTCTGAAACAATGATACTGAAACTTTTATTTAAATCTTGACTTGTAATAATATTAATGTAAGTAATATTCCAATGCTTTTTATCTAAATTTGGTTAAACTTGAAGTTCATTCATCAAAGCAGGATATAATTAAGTAAGTAAGAATCTTATTGAAGTGGCTTGAAAAATACCAAGATAAACTATCATTAAGTAGTCCTAAATGAGCATTAAAAAATTCTCTATTTCCAGAAGACAAGAAAATGTGTTGATAATTACAATTTTTCGTATATATCATAATGTCTACTTATCTTGCAAATCTTAAATCTTTTAAAGAACTCTCGTTTCTTAGTCTGATTCATCCTTGATATACCAGAAATGTTTGCCACTTGAAGAAATCAGTAATGCTTCAAAGGAATAATTAGTTGTTTTTTATACTTATTAATAACTACACATACCTAGTTGTGAGAGAGATGTTTCACACATTTCCTTTAGTCTGACAACTAACATCTGATCTGCTACCACTAAGATATTACATAATAGCTCTACATTGTCTGTATCTATAAAACAAAATGTATTCTTTACAATATGAACAATGATAGAGGAATGGATAAGCTAGTTGGACAGGAGTTTTTGCATGACAAATAAGACATAATTCATTAAGTTTTATTTAGAGTGGGTATATGCACTACAAATACAAACATAAGCTCTGAAGAGCTTTTAAAATAGACAGAACAGAAGTAAAAGAACAAAACATATATATCAAGTCCTGCATAAATACAATTAAACATGGTACACCTTCTTTACGTTGTTTTTTTATGAATTTTCATTAAAAATTTCCCACTTTATAATCGTAGAATCATGGAAACTAACATAACAAATTTATCCTGTATTATTGAAGAAATGTTAGATTAAAAAAGAACAGTATACCTTTGAAAAAGGACACAAATATATGTATTATAAAACTAACCTGTGATTACAACAGATTTATCAGTATAGAGATAATCCAGTAATATTTCTAACACTTCTCCCGTCACTGGAAGATTTAGTGATTTGGTATTAGATGTCTGAAATTACATACATATTCTTAGTAAATCATACATGGCATTATTTTTTGCATAGTTTTGGTGTATTTCTTGAATGTATTAACATTTGCATATAAAGATTTCGGTGTTCATGATATTTTGGTTTCTAAAATCAGAAGTAAATGAAGACAGAAAAAAACATCACATTTTATGATATTTGTCAAATCATTATATAATTTTTTCCGAGAGTAAAATTTTCTAATTTAATTAAACTAACCTCAACCCATCCACAGCTTAACATACTCTGGAAGTATTCCAGTCTGGCCACTAATATACATTTGTGACACATAAATTCTACACCATCTTCTGATTTTATACACACATCATATAGACCTTTCCTGGAAGATATATTCATATTATAGTCAACATGCTATATCAATAATGGCATTTATTTAACTATTTCAATCTGTGGCCACTAGAGGTCTGTTTTGCCACTTACATCTCATATTATATTCCATCTTTTAAATTATTTTTCTTGTCATATTTCTTCCATTTGGACTAAATTTTCAAATGAGATAAATCAGGTGTCATGAAATGCCTATAGCTAACCTTAGCTCTCCAAGCTGTGTAAATTAAATAAGTTTTAGATTACTTGTATCTTTCAAAAAATATTTACTGGTGTTGAAATAGAATAATTAACTAATGAAATCTATAACCATCTTTTTTTTTTTAAAGTTATGTCATTCATAGTTGACTTTAAGCAATTACTCTGAATAAAAGTGTGGACAATTAAAAGAAAAGTGAATTCTATATTGTTTAGATTTACTTTGCATAAATTTTCAAATTTACCATGCTATTCAATACAATGAAGTTTGTGTAGGAAAGAATTGTCTATGAAACTTACTCTCTTTGTCTGTCAAACATAATTGAAGGTTTAGGCAGAAATCTGTTTGGTAATAGATCTATTTTACCTCCTATACTCTTTACAGCTTCTAGTCTGAAATAAAGAAATAAAACATGAGGAAAACATTATACCTTGTGACAGATAAGACACAAGTACAGCAGAACTCAGATGAATGTTTGCTTGAAACTAAATACATTTATTGTAAACTCAAAATTTTAATCATGCTTTTATAATTGAGAAAATTAAGACCCAGTAGGTTTAAAAAAAATAATAGCATTTTTCGTATGCATCATTTCCTAAAATCACACCATAAATCTCTCATTTTAATCTAATGTTAATTAATGCACTGGCAAATGAACTGATTGCCAACAGTTTCTTCCATGCTAAGCATAAATTTATCTCCTTTCATTCATATCTATCAACCTTTTGAAATGTAAGATGTAATCCACTTAATACACATCTAAGCTTTGTTAGTTTAAACATATTTATTTATAGTGGATTGGGAAACAAGTTTTGCAACTTATATTAATTCCTTTCCACTTTGCGGGTGCAAGTGCTGCCTTGTAGCGGCATAAGCCTGCTCTTTTTCAAAATCTACAAGGGTGTCTTTAACGTGCAAGAGATATGGCTCTCTCTTAACACGGGTCAGCCATTTATCGTCCCCTTCCGACGGACTATCATCGTTTCCTCGAGACCATACTCGCAAATGGTGTCAAGGGAGAGCCGAAAATTCAGTTCCTGAAATTTTCATCCCAGACGGGAATCGAACCAGGAACCTTTGTGTTAGTAGTCCGATGCACTAACCACTAAGCTTTGTTTTGCAACATTTTGTTAAGGGACAGCTGAAGCCTATAGCTACCTTCGGTTGCAGGATTTTCTTGCTGTGTTGAAGACCCATTGTTGGCCGTCAGCTGTTTTCTGCTTTTTTGTTGTGTTATTGTCTCTTTGAAACATTCCCCTATTCCACTCTTAATTTTATTTAATATATACCTTTTAGGTAACCCTTTAATGCCATATTTCTTTGCCAAGTCTTGTAACATCTTGACAGGATTTGTTGACTTTACTTGTTTCTCATCCTTTTTCCCAGCATGCCCTTTCTTTTTCTTCAGTACTTCAAATGCTGACGTTGTATGTGGAGAGGTTATAACAGCAGTGTCCATAACTTTACCAAGAAAATCATCTTCAGCTCCAGACTCAACAGATATTTTGGAAAGTTCAAATTTCGCACCAGGGGTTAAAAGGTCACAAGTATCAGTGTAAATAAATTTGATCAATTGGTCAAAGATATCAGGATGAGTCCCCTGTACTGTTATAACAGAAGTATCGTCATCCTCCATCTTCTTACTCTCAGCTAATAACTTGTGGAAATAATCACATCTACTCAGAAGGATATATTTATGGGCTATCCATGAATGGCCACCAATCTGAAAATAAAAGAAATTATAATAACTATGAGCTTGAACAAGCATTCTGAAAATATGGTAATAGATAGACCCCTACTGGTTAAAAATTCATTGTACTGGAATAATATGCTAACTTGATCTATAACTTGTCATGGTGTAAACATTAAAATAAATATCAGTCAATATCTTCAATCATGATGAGAAAAAGTATTGAAAAATTATTATTGAAGTGAACTTTCTGATTCCAAGGACCTCTTCACAAAATCTTCAGACCAGAACAAAACTTGAACTTGATATGTAACATCTCTTTATTAAACAATACACAAATCATCAAATGAAATCAATATCTTCTAGCATGGCGAAAAAAAAGTGAGGAAACTGATTGAGTGAATAAGCCTGAACAAAACTATCAGACTCAAACAAAATTTAAGCTTGATCTATACCTTGTCATGTTAAATCTATTTCTTTGTAAATTTATCCCTTTCTGCCCCATTGTATAAAAAATGAAATCTACAAGTGGTTTGTTTGATCTGAGTTCTTCAGTGATTTTAATCAGATTATGACGTCAAATTTTCTTACTTTCCTCTGAATTTCATCTTGTGATGGCATTAAAAAAAGCGACCATGCCTGATGAGGTAACATAGAAAGAACACATCTTTTTGCTGATCATTCAAAACAAAGAAATAAGTTTGCCTAAATATTGTTTAAAAATCATTAGAGAAACAGATTCCATCACCAAATCTCTTGTAATACAATTTATCCACTCTCAACAGTTAAATTTTAAAATTTTAAAACGCTCAGCATGAAAATTTTACTGACTCGTGTGGACAAATATTGTATCACACTGGATGCAGTGGTAGAATCTATATATATCAATTATCAAATCAATATCTTCAAGCATGATGGACTAGGGTGGAAAACTGATAATTTGAGTAAATTTTTTAAGTGCAAGTACAATAACTTTGTCCAAATCATCAGACTGGAACAAAATTTGAACTTTGAAAATTTGACAGATAGACAGCAGTCCAGACTTTGTCAATAGGGGGTTAATAAAGGGGAGAACAAGGCAAACTGTCCTTCTCACAAACCTAAAAATGTTTATATAAACTATGCAAAATTTTAAATCAATAGATCATCATTGAGAGAGAGAGGCCAACTTCCTACGTACTGCTTCTTATAGAACATTTGCTATTCTCTTAAACTCTTAACTTGCAATTACAAATTACCTTTATAATGACATCATGAATCATATCAAATTCATCAGCTTCTTCCATTAGTTGTTCACAGTCTTCTATCATACTAGAGGTACTTATAGATGGTACATCTGTTACACTGAAATAAATAACAAAATTTGAATTCAAATTAAAGAACAGTGTTTCAATATCCCTAGCCTGTCAATGCACTTATTTCATTGGTCAAAGGACAATAATTCCATCTTTTTGTTCTGTGAAACTTTTTCATAAATATCTTACAAGAAATGAGTCCAGGAAATACAATGCATGTGTCCTTCGAATTTACACTTTCAAGGGACATAAGTCCTGTAATAATAATTGATTAGTGTAGATTTTCAATAGTCAACCAAAATATTGCTGATATAAACCATTTGTTATCAATTTCATAAACAATTGGCAAGAATTGTATGTGTGATAGCTCTTTTAAGGCCAGATAGATGGAACAACAGACTTTACAAGGGACATAATTCCTCTTTAAACTAGCTGGTCGACCTGGTCCACGTAAATGCTGATATTTACCTTTAATATTAATCAACTAAAATAATTGTACAACCAGAGTCTCTGCCATACGTATATTTTTTGTTGTAGCAGAAGATAATTAAAATTTAAAGAAAGAATAACCAAAATAAAAGAAAGAGAGAGAGAAAGAAAGACATTACATCAGATTAATAAAATCACTCAAAGATACAATTAAATTTAAAACAAATTCCATTACATTTAGTACACAAACCATGCTTTTAATAATTTATATTACTCACCACAGATTAGGTTTGGACTGTAGCACAGTAAAGTTTCTTCCTTTTCTGTCACAGAATATTTGTGTAGCTCTATGTATGTTAGGGAGTCTTCTCAACAACACATCCTCTATTTCATCTTTTAATAGCAAATCAATTAATCTCATCTTACCAAAATCATCATCTCCAGTTGCTGTACAATGAAAATAGAAAAAATGGAGAAGATAAGAGATAAGTGTGCAATGATTGGGCTTTCAAGACTAGTTTTACTTTTCTTACTAAAAGATTCATGTATGATTGGTGTGATTATATATATAATTATGAGACTTTACAAAACTGGTAGTGTTTCTTTCCACCTATAGCAAAACCTTACAGAAAAAGATTGACGGAATAGAGTTAGGGTTATGGAATCAATCTGTACAACTAGCCAGGAATTTTATCAATTTGTGCTAGGAGAATAACAGTCAACTTAACTTATCAATGTCAGTAATACAAATGCAAAAGGAAACCAGAAGTTAGAATAAAACACTAACATTAACATTTAAGACACAGTAAGTAATTCTTTAAATTCTTCTGTTTGCAGATGTAAATATGTAAATCAAAATTTGCAACAATGAACATTGAAATTTTTACAGGTTTCTTTGTTTTTTTACAGGTTATTGAGGATGAAATAATTAGATACAGTAAAACAGAATTACTGTACAAAATAAATGGATGGCCATCAAAATTGCATTGCATAAAATTCAGTTTGGAGTTGAAAAATTTGATCTTCGATTTGAAAAATTTATTAAATATATATGTAATATATACTCTACCATTAATTGAGTTCTGACGAACAATATCTTTGGGTGAAGATTTCTTAGGATTGATGGTACCAATGAATGCTTCTCCATTATCTGTTACTATGGATACTGAATTTAAACTCAGGCAGACATCTTGAACAAGAATTTGTCTCCTAATGGCCCATCTACATCTTTTAAGAACTGGACTGCTGGTCCTCCATATAAATATCTACAAAATATTGGTTTTGGTGAGAAAAAATTCATGCATGATTTTTTTCATTGTTACATCTGTTGAACATTAGTCACCAATGACCTTTCTATATATTAGGGGGGTCAGAGGAGTCCTGATCCCGAGCTTCAAAACATGAAATCCTGAGGTCCCAAATTTAAAGAAATTTAAATCGGACATCCTGAAATTAGAAACAAGAATTCCAAAATCCAGAAAGGACCAATCCTGAAATCCCAAGCTTAAAAACACCCGATCTGGACGCCCCGAAAAAAGTCCTGTCCCCCCTTATATATTCATTACTGCCTTCCATTTACAATTTAATGACTGAATTTATGGTCACAATAACCAACTTTCAGTGGAAGAAAGACATAGCTACTTAACAATATATAACAATGACTGTACATCGCATGGTATCTGCTTATTGCACTTAAAACAGGCCTTTTCCTTGTTACATCTTTAGTAAATCACAGTGTCTTGGAAGTCTGAATAAACTCATCATAGATACCAGGATTGAAATTTTATATTAACACCAGATGCATGTTTCGTCAACAAAAGACTCATCAGTGACGCTGGAATCAAAAAATGTTAAAATGACCAAATAAAGTACGAAGTGAAAGGATGAAAGGAGAGGAATTCAGCTAATAATGTCTGAATCCTATTATTTAGTCTTTATGTCAGAAGGATAAATGAACTTCTAAAATCTAATATCTAGTTCAATAAGTATCTTAGAACTGAAATAAGTTCATATTTAAATCAATTAGTCATGGCATATATGATAGAGTCATCTGCTTCTGGTGATATTCTGTTGTGTTCAATTGGTTAGCTCCACAATTGAATAATCTTTCTCTAATTAATCCCTGAAATATTTGCCACTGGAATTAAGCAACCAACAATCAATCAATCAATACATAATGCTTCAAAACTGGTGAACATTAAAAATTCTAAAAAAATAAGTCAGATAAAAATCATATTGAATTTATTGTCACAAATCAAGAGAACCATAATAAATTTTGATTGTGATACCTTTCCAGGAAGACTATGTTGTAAGAGTATGGTAAGTTCTGTGCCTCCTTTCTCCCTCAGTACATCAATGTCAGTGTTATGGTCCAAGTTACCTCCAGATACATTCATTTTTACTATATCTTGCCATCTAAAATGAAAATGGTTTTTGGGGTTTTTGTTTTTTTATTAACTAATTCACAATTTCTCTTAACTAAAAATTCAACCATTCCATTTGAGTTCATAATATTGTTCTTTTTAATCAAGGTTTACTGAAGACACTACATTTTCGAAAGGCATTTAAAGAATAAAGATATATATATATATATAATTTTTGTTATAACTTTAAAATGTCACCTACTATTAGAATTCACTTTAGTTTTTGAAGACTTCTGTTTGTCTTTGTTGTTTTTTGTTTTGTTTTATCATGAACATTTCAGTGTAACCCACTTTCTTCATAATAAAGTAATTTTACTATCTTTAATTTTAATTTTCACAACATAACAGAAAATTACTTACTTTGAAGCTATTTTCCTACACTGGTATTCATGCAGTACATAGATGTCTCCTTGAGATGTCAGACAGACGACAGCTGCATCAGAACATTCCACCTTCTCAAAGAAAATGTCCTTCTGATTTAGTGCTGACACCTGTCTTAAAGGACAAAATCTGTCTTGACTCTTTGGATGACCTGAGAAAAATAGATCAACAGATAAAACTTTTACCCTTACATTGGAAACTAAAAGGTAACTGACTTCAATTTGGAAATACATTTCCTATTGAAAGAGCGACTTCACAAAAAAATGACAAGTATTCATCTCAATTCATCCGAAAAAGGAAATAAACCCAACCTTCAAATGTATGCCTAGGCTGTAGATATAAATTTGTGTGAATTTTCTTAATGAATAAAACATACATCATGCTTCAGTTTCAGGTACACCATACTAAATTCGTTTGAATCATCAATAAATATCTCTGTAGCTATATAGCTATGAATGATTGGTAATAAACATGAATACTTTAATTCTTTTTTGTTGTTTTGGTTTTTGAATTTTTAAAACATTTATTTCAGGTTAGAATTGACCAACAATTTTTACATTAGTTTAAACAAGAATGTGTCCCCAGTACACGAATGCCCCACTCCCAATATTATTTTCTAGGTTCAGTGGACCGTGACATTAGGGTAAAAACTCTAATTTGGCAGTAAAATTAGAAAGATCATATCATAGGGAACATGTGTACTAAAACTACCTTGACCAAAAACTTTAACCTGAAGCGGGACAGACGGAGGGACGAACGGACGCACAGACCAGAAAACATAATGCCCCTCTACTATCGTAGGTGGGGCATAAAAAGATGACCAACAATTTTGACATTGGTTTTAAATAGATGACCAACAATTTTTACATTGGTTTTAAATAGATGACCAACAATTTTTACATTAGTTTTAAATAGATGACCAAATATTTTTCCATTAGTTTTAAATAGATGACCAACAATTTTTACATTTATAGTTTAAAAAAGATGACCAACAATTTTTACATTAGTTTTAAATAGATGACCAACAATTTTTACATTAGTTTTAAATAGATAAGTCCACACAACTACATGCATTAACAAGGAACATATCCAATATTTCATGCAATATGATGAATAAAGACCTTGTTTGAAACTAATATTTTTGTAAGCATTTCTTTTCATGGGGATACAAAAATTAGTAATAGTATGTTATAAGTTTGGTAAATATAAACCAGATGCTCCGCAGGGCGTAGCTTTATACGACCGCAGAGGTTGAACCCTGAACGGTTAGGGCAAGTATGGACACAACATTCAAGCTGGATTCAGCTCTAAATTTGGATTGTGATTAAATAGTTGACACAGCATAGGTTTCTGACACGAAATGAATGTGTTCTAATGAACATAAAATTTTTGTTTTCTCTTAGAGCAATTCACTATGCTGTTGAATATTAATCCTCTCAAAAAAATGTTTGAAGAAATTTTCTTTTTATTTATGAAATTTCATATGAGAAAATTGAACCCAATTTTTTTAATCACATCCCCCTTTCCCTTATTCCAAAACTAATCTCAATTAAAATTTCTAATGGAGTTTGCAACAATAACTACTCATTTAAATACATCATAAAATATTAAGATGTAAAAAAACTGCTTGTTATCACTGAATGGTAAAGATTATTTTAATTTATCAGTTGGTAGTAAAAAGTGAACAAAGATTTAAGTTGATTCTGGACAAAGAAAGATAACTCCAAATAAAAAAAAATCTTACAATTAGATATTTCTTGCTTACTATTCTGGACAAAGAAAGATAACTCTAGTTAAAAACAAAATTGCTATTTCACAATATTTTGCAATAAGATATTTCTTGCCATTGCGCAATACTGTGCAATTGAAAAGACTTGCTATTGCACAAAACAAAAAATTGCCCATAATCAAAAATCTAAGTACATGTTTGGATTCAGCATATCAAAGAACCCCAAGATTTCAATTTTTGTTAAAATCAAACTAAGTTTAATTTTGGACCCTTTGGACTTTAATGTAGACCAATTTAAAAACAAGACAAAAAATGAGGAATCTACATACACAGTTAGATTTGGCATATCAAAGAACCTCATTTATTCAATTTTTGATGAAATCAAACAAAGTTTAATTTTGGACCCCGATTTGGACCAACTTGAAAACTGGGCCGATAATCAAGAATCTAAGTACATGTTTAGATTCAGCATATCAAAGAACCCAACCGATTCATTTTTTGTCAAAATCAAACGAACTTTAATTTTGGACCCTTTGGACCTTAATGTAGACCAATTTGAAAACGGGACCAAAAGTTAAAAATCTACATACACAGTTAGAATCGGCATATCAAAGAACCCCATTTATTCAATTTTGATGAAATCAATTAAAGTTTAATTTTGGACCCTTTGGGACCCTTATTCCTAAACTGCTGGGACCAAAACTCCTAAAATCAATACCAACCTTCCTTTTATGGTCATAAACCTTGTGTTTAAATTTCATAGATTTCTATTTACTTATACTAAAGTTATGGTGCCAAAACCAAGAAAAATGTTTATTTGGGTCCCTTTTTGGCCCCTAATTCCTAAACTGTTGGGACCTAAACTCCCAAAATCAATACCAACCTTTCTTTTGTGGTCATAAACATTGTGTTTAAATTTCATTATTTTCTATTGACTTAAACTAAAGTTATTGTGCGAAAACCAAGAATAATGCTTATTTGGGCCCTTTTGTGGCCCCTAATTTCTACACTGTTGAAACCAAAACTCCCAAAATCAATCCAAACCTTTCTTTTGTGGTCATAAACCTTGTGTCAAAATTTCATAGATTTCTATTAACTTAAACTAAAGTTATAGTGCGAAAACCAAGAAAATGCTTATTTGGGCCCTTTTTGGCCCCTAATTCCTGAAATGTTGGGACCAAAACTCCCAAAATCAATACCAACCTTCCTTTTGTGGTCATAAACCTTGTGATAAAATTTTATAGATTTATATTCACTTTTACTAAAGTTAGAGTGCGAAAACTAAAAGTATTCGGACGACGACGACGACGACGACGCCAACGTGATAGCAATATACGAAGAAAATTTTTTCAAAATTTGCGGTCGTATAAAAATGTTGGAAAGAGAATTATTGCATGTTCAATTTCAACTCTGTTTGTGACTTGTGTTTAAAATTTTCTGTTGAATAGCTGTGCTATATGTATGTTTTTTTCCCCCTGCATTGAATAATAAATAGTATCTAAAAGTAGCTGAACAGTTTAATATCTAACAAGTCTAACAAACCTAGCTGTCCAGCATTGAGTCCACAAGTAAACACAGCATGGTTAGTATACACAACAGAATGGAACCTGCCAGCACATATTCCTTTAATCTGTTTCCCTTTTAGTACCTTACCATTTATCTGGAATAAAAACAATCTCATCATTATTAATTTAATAAAATCTACTTTTGCAAAAGGAAATTATTCTAATACATTACAAATAGATTTAATGCATTACAGCTAGAAAAAATGCACAAAATTAAAACAAATTATGTTATGAATATGTTTCTTAAGTGAAAAACCAACCTTTTGTATTTCATCTGCTTTCCATTAACTTATAAATGGTACAGAATATTTTAAAGTTGACTGACAGACAATCAAAAGTTTGAATCTATACTTACAGACTTAGGTAATAAAGACGTTTTAACTGTTTGTCCAAGCTGATGGCTTTCATTCAATCCACAAGAATATACAATTCCACTGAAAATATATGCATAAAAACGTTTATTGTAGTTTAATTGAGCCCTCAGGTCCTGAGTTATTTTATGTGTCATTGTCATTTTGCTTAGTTTCTTTTGTTACCTACAGTCATGGGACATTTATATATTTTAGAGTTATGTATGAATTCCATTTTTCCTGAACTTGTACACATTTTTGTTTAGGGGTCAGCTGAAGCCTGCCTTTTTGTGCAGTATTTATTCACGGTGTTAGACCTTACAAGTCATCAGTGCTGAGCAGCAAACCAAATATGAGGTAATTTGGTTCAATAGTGTTGCAGAAAACAATTCTAAAATGATTAAAAGTATCAGAAAACATAAAGTAGGAATTCAACAGATCTGAAAAGTGCTCAAATTCATGCCTGTCAATTTCTTAAGTGTTTTGGTAAGTGTGAAGAAAAAATTTGTTGGACAAACAGGCAGATGGATAAATTGGGGTGTCTTTCACAAAGTCTTATCATGCTTATATTACACAGCTTGTGCTTCAGTTAATTTCTAAAATTGTTAAAAAAAAAAAGTCACCTGTCAACAAGAATTAAGGTATGATCTCTTGCTGCTGCTATTTGTATACAGACTTCATTATTTAAAGATTCCACTTGTCTTGGGACCTACAAAGTAAAGCATACTCCTTAACTGATATCAATGTTAAACTAATATTGGGTTCCATTCTTTTAATTGACCATAGAAAGCCTTCAGTACAATTAATCCAATCAGATTTCTTGTTTCAAATGAGCGTTTACTTTTCTGTCAAGAATGTTCCACACAAAATAGGGAGAGGATTTCAAATGATGACATCTTTCTATAATTTTGAATTATTACTTTACTATATATAATAATAAATGTTGTGAATGTGTTGCTTTCTTTTAAAAAAAAAACTAAGAAAAACAATTATATTCATTTACAAATTCAATCAGTCTCTATCAAGATAAAAAGACATAACACAGTTAAACAAATATCATCAGATAAAAATATTTGCATGTGTTCATAGGCCATGATTCAAAGATTTTAGCTTTATACAAAGTAAAGATTAGAAGCAGAAAGTCAGCCTGTAGAACATCACTTTTGTACTATTGTTTGTCTGTCTTTTTCTTTTTTTAGCAATGGCGTGGTCAGTTTCTTTTCGGTCTATGAGTTTAGATGTTCCTCTGGTATCTTTGCCCCTCTTTTAAAGTTCTGACAATAAAAATATTATATATCCTGATAATGTTGTTATTTTCGGCTAGTAATACAGGATGTCCTGAAAAATTGTAATATGACAATAATCTGAGTTCAAAAAGATTTTAGATTTTTTTCAATTACAACGATTTAATACAAAAGCTGTATACAAACCAAACAAGTGTGTTCATCACCATGACCCAGACGACCTCCCTGTCCATGTCCACATGTGTACACTTGTCCAGTGTGTGATAGGAAAACACTGTGGTATTTACACATCACAATCTGTAAGATACCATATGATTAAAAACTTTAAAAAACTTGGAGAAGAGTGGGTCTAAATTTTAAGTAAACATGTATCCTTTCATCAGCATTATTTTATTATAGAAACTTTGCAAAACATTCTCACTTACCTTGGTTTATTCATTAAAATAATAACAATTTTTATAATTTTTGAAATGTGTGACTTCTTAAAGTATTTGCTTTGTGATTTTCATTTTGTTATCCACAATTATAACTTCAACAAACTGTCTCAATTATACTATCGCACAGGTTTGAGAGAGTGAAAGAATTGGTACATGCAAAAAGACCAGATTTTTGGGGCTACATTGTATTTGTATTCAATATTGCTTTCACATGTGGTATAGGAGAAAAAGCATTGATTAAAAAATTATGTGAAATTCAGAATTAACGCATCAAGTACTCTACTCATTCGTCCCCTTGCTTAATTTTACATTGATACAAAAAATTTATTTTGTTTATTCAAAAGAAGTGTATGGATCTGAATATTGTTTAGATGTAGATAAATATTTGTCAGGCTTTTATCTTCATATATGTAGATAGTAATATGCATACACCTTTACATATTATTCTATACTTACATCTTTGACATTAATGTCATTTTTAAACATTTCTACTCTCTCTGGGTAAATCCGTCTCTGTTCTGTGGAATGTCCAAGGGTAAAGTTAGTGTTGTCACCCCAAGAATAAACACTGTTGGCATCTACAACAAGATATCATCATATTATTCAAGAGTTTGAATTATCAAAACTATTATCTGTCAAATGTTATCCTCATTGTATAGAAAACAAAATATCATGAAACTATTATTTTTGATACATTTATATGTAGGACTAGTAAATAAAATATGTTTTCGTGTAATTCAAAACATTTCTCAAGCTACAAGGATGGAAATGTTAATTGTCAAAAAGGCTTATAAATACTGAAACCCCATTTTTTTCAATATTCAGGTAGTTTTATACTGTGATTGAATGTACTGTATTTATTTAATCAAACTGTATTGTAAACATGGTAAATATGTTATAAACATACAAATGTAGCTGAATGAAATTTTTCATTGTAATTAATATTGTACATACCTTGATCAGAAAAAGAAACATTGACAGGAACATTTTTCAGGAACAAGTCCAAGGGAGATAATCCTTCATGATCTCTACTATACAAGTCACAATTAAACTGAAATTGAAATGAACAGAATGTTCTTAATTTAAAAATACATCATCACAACAAACTTCAATCAAATTTCTTTTACGTAAGCTAAACTATACATTTTTCAGTTCTTTAAAAAAAAATTGGTCCATTTTTACCATTACTTGTTTCTAAATGCCTGACATGAAGTTTTAAATTTAAATTGATGTCATTACCTGGACAAGTAGTCTAAATGCTGCCATTTGTCCATAAAAAGCTGCTCTATGAAGGGCAGTCCACCCAGATTCTACATCTTTAAGGGTGGCATCTGCATTCCTATCAGTCATCAACCATTCAACCACATCACACTTGCCACACGATGCTGCCACATGTAGGGTTGTCCTTCCATATATATCGGTCACTTGTGTAGAAGCATAACAAAGTTTGCAGTATGCTTGAATTTCTTCTAACAATCCTTTTGTTACAGCTGCATTGACTTCTAAGGCATGCCTTTTGGATTTACACTTCAACCCACACTCCATATTTACAGCCTAATGTATGACTTTAATCACAAAGAAAGATGACTTAATAGTCACAAAATGAAGATGAATAAATACTGTTTGTCTTGGTTATAAATACTGTATTTGTGGCACA